>NC_140598.1:26153829-26418829 GCF_057381915.1 Diplotaxodon limnothrissa | reverse complement strand
ATGGATTTGTTCATCAACCAAACTACAGATCACTGAGAGCAGACTGAATACTTGACAACTGAAAAAACAAGATATTACAGAGTGTTTTTTTTTCTTTATACCAAGTAAACTTCAGGTCCCCACCTCTGTATTTGAACCAATAGAAAGCTGGTGCTCAGAGGAAGAGGGCGGGCTTTACTTGGTGTCAGTGACAGAAATGAAAAAAAGCTCAAATGAGTGAGAAGGACGATGAAGGAAACATCTGTGCTGTGTCTGCTCTGTAAGTAGAATCTCTGTGTTTGTTTGAATTCTTGTACTTTGACTGTCTGCTCTCCTGATAACTGATGATGGAGGAGAAGACATGAAAACAAATCAGGCTGAATTCAAGTTCAAACACCACGAGGACCAACTGCAGGTCTGAAGAAGAATATTTTCTGTATAATCACAGTGTAGTCAGTGCTCATAATTATAATGATCAATTTAAGAGCTGTTTTCATAGGAGTTTAAACTGTCTGGATACATTTATGTCAGTTAGAAACAAATTTTTCTGGAAAGTTTTACATGCTCTGAAATGATAATAAGACAGCGTCAAGGAGGCCATTTACGTGAAAAGGGAAAGACCATCTCTGAAACGAGCAGGGGGCCTAAGGGTACATCTGTCACCATCTTACAATGCTGTGATTGCAGCCATTCCCCAACTCTCTGTGAATGGTACTCATGACCATTGATCAGTGGTCTTTGGTCAGTGGTCATGAGAATTTGCATAATTATGATCAAGGAACTGACCTCCCAGCCAGGGCTGGACTGGGACAAAAAATCGGCCCGGGCATTTTGACTAGAGACCGGCCCACCAGGATAAAGATTGAAAATGTGACGTCATTCAGGGGTAAAACCGCAAAGGATTCTGGGAACTTGTGGCAAGAGGTACTAGCGCACGCAGGCATTCAATTGAACTCAGTTACACAGCGATAAAAAGAAACCCAAAAAATGCCAAGAAGCTGTTGTATTATTAACTGCAATAGCTGGTCGCATGACAGCCACGGGAAGCCAACGGGTAAAGAGATCGTTTTTTTTAATCGGATTACGTCGTTGAAGAGAAATTTTTAAGCCATGTTTCCGAAGTAAGAGCCGACGGATGGTCTGGATATACCAAATATAACATCTCAGAACACTCCAGCTCACATGTTAGTCTGCTCCAAGCATTCCCACAAAGGTCAGAGTTTTGTAGTAGTTAATACGTCATTTTTCTTAACATAATTGGTGATATAGGTTACAAGCAAGTCTGGCGCTGAACAGAAATTGTCGCGCTATGTTCCTTTATTTATTGTGCATAAATAGTGAATTGTCCTGACACAATATTGTGTTTCGCTTCTGTTATTACCATGGTACACTGACAAAAACATATACTTTTATTCACAGGGTAAAACAGTTGTTTTGTATCACTAATTGTCCAGTGCGATTACAGCATACAATATTGTAACAACCGTGGGTTAGTGGAGCTGAACTGGCTAAACTGCTCACTAGCCAAAACAGCTAGCAGGGCTCTAGCAGGTATCGCTAAACTTCGCAACAAATGGAGAGCACTCGTCGTCATACACCGCACAACCCCGAGTGTCTCAGCAGCAGACTGATAATCCCCAAATGATCCAGCAGGAGGCTTTAGTGATTCACACCAGTCGTTTATTTACCATCTTTTTCTACAACAACGTAATGCTGCTGACACCAAACCCCTATCACGCTCCCACCACATAGAGTCGCGGTGTCAGCCAACCATGCCAATTCAACCCACTCCACAGAACACACATCAACTTCACTGTGGCTTACATTAACATAACACTAACACAACATGCGAATCAAACACATAGGAACTAGCAGAACGATAGAAAACACAGACAACACAATACCCAGAATGCACCTGGCTAACAACCCCAGCCAGGTCATTACAATATTATTGTCACTGCTACATTTCTGTAATGCTACTGTAACCGGTTTCTGCTTCATCCCGCTGCAACAGTTCGGCCCAAACAGACTCCTCGACGCTGCGTTGTGTAGTGTTTTTAAAAAGACAAGGAGTCTCTGATCGATCGTTGCCACTTTATTTCCTGAATGGAAACAACGGTGTATTATCAGTGCACAGGCTCGCCATACACCACTCCGCACAGCACACTCTCGTATGGCTACGGCAGACTGGCAGCGATTACTGCAGCAATATTACAATTTCTAATATACAATAAAATAACAGCAACAACAAATGATGTACCTGAATGGAAACAACGGTGTATTATCAGTGCACAGGCTCGCCACACACCACTCCGCACAGCACACTACGGCAGAACATCTCATTAGCATTCCGCTTTAGCGTACAGTTTCACACATTAATAAACAAATGAAAAGTACATAAAACTGGTGTTGGACATGTGTCCACTAAGCACTTATTACACTCGGTGCTCTTCAGCTAATCAAACATGTTTTATGTGTCTGTACTACTTAGCTATATTGTGTGCGGAACAATACAACTCACCTCTCGTATGGCTACGGCAGACTGGCAGCGATTACTGCAGCCAGCCACACCGAGAGGGGGGGCGCTGTTTCCCCATTACACTGATATTTGTGGCAAGTGGAATAATACCACATAAACACTGTTACACTACCAGAAATTATTTCCACTACTAATTAATTACCGTTGAGCTCAAAGGTCCTATTAATAAACTGTTAATGAATGTGTATTTATGAAGACGATTTGTGAGACTGGTAAACTTATGATACGTACAATAGTCTTTCGTTCTACACGGTGCATTTCAAGGTCCTGTACCCATCCGTCGGTAAACTGTACCTGGGCTTGTTGCAGTGACCTGAAGTTACTAAACTTCATGAGTGTATGCACTCACTCCAAGAAGCGTATGATTATAAATCTGAGCGTGGTGAAAGTTGGGCAGCACGCTGACGTCTTTTGTCCACTCTTTCACTCCTTTGATTTTTTCCTCGTATCTTTTCTTTGTCTTTTCGTCGAGTCTGTCTTTGTACGGACCGGCATTGTTCTCCTTTTGTTTTGTACATTCCTTTTTTGTGCAGCAAAGAAAAAACAAGAAGGTATTGGAACCGGAGAATGAACGTTTTGCGGTGCTGCAAATGCTTGCATTTGATGCGGTACTTGGATTGTTTTGCCACGAGTTCCCGGCATGCAATGCGCGAAAATCACGTGATTGCTAAACAAGGGGGCGGGTGCATCTAGCCTCCTCGGCTGTAATTGGTCCAGCCCAGAGTCGATCATGACCAATTGGCCAATCCAACACCTTTCATTATATATACCCTTCCTAAAAAAAATAATAATAATAATAATCCATCGGCCCATAAAAACAAAAAATCGCCAGCGGCCCACCGGGCAAATGCCCGGTATGCCCGATGGCCAGTCCAGCTATGCTCCCAGCCCATTGCTCCTTCTGTGGGCTGGTTTCAGTCATTATGCAAATGTACTGTTTATAAGTTTGGGGAAACCTGCAGTCAGCTGAGACTGAAGAAGTCACTTGGATGAGTGACGAAACGTTTCTCCCACAAAACGCTACGTCCATATGAACAGAATCAACTTTTGGAGATAAAACACAAAGGTTTGTAAATTACATTAAAAACTACATAGTGATCTGTGTAAGTTTCCTCCACAGTCCAAAGACATGTTTGGTTTACTGGTGATTCTAAACTGCCTAAATCTGTGATGGACTGATGAGCTTACATCTCTCTATATAACATCAGTGATTATCTCCAGCTGTCCCTCTATCCTAAATCAGATGAATGTTTCATCAGGATGGATTGAGTAACCAAATGTATTGAAGCATCAAATACAAAATGAGCAGATATATCAGAGAGATGAGTTTGTGTGGAGTTGTTCTTTATGTTCACCTCAAATCAACCTGAGTGTCATTTCTCTTTAGTTCTGATCTCACTGCTGAGCTGCACAACAAACCAAGGTCAGTAACCTTCTTCTGTCACAGTTTAAACCTGAGAAATGCTCAGTGATATGACCTGGTTGGGTTCATGTTTCACAATGTAGCGCACATATAAAACTGAACAAAAAAAACAACCACTTAGCAGTTTTTCATTTTAACCCTCACAGCTCGTCTGACTGTGAGTCCCAGCAGCTCTCAGTTCTTTGAAGGAGACTTTGTGTCTCTGAGCTGTGAGGAGGACGACAGCTCTGCTGGATGGACTCTGAGGAGAAACACAAGCAAACAACAGAGGAGTCAGTGTAGAGATGGGTGGGGAGAAGCAGCTGGTTCTTCATGTAACATCGATGTTTTCCAAGTGGACAGTGGAGTTTACTGGTGTGAGTCCAGAGAGGGTCCCATCAGTAACATGGTTAACCTGACAGTCACTGGTAAGCTGAGTGTGTGGAGTTAGTGTTGATGAAGCTGTGTGTAAATGGATGAAATGCTGTAGTTTGTCTCTGTGTTGAGGTGGATCAGTGATCCTGCAGAGTCCTGTCCTCCCTGTGATGGAGGGAGATGATGTCACTCTGCTCTGTAAAACAAAGACCACTCCCTCCAACCTCCCAGCTGCTTTCTATAAAGATGGCTCCCTCATCAGGAAGCAGCCTACAGGTCACATGACCATCCAGCATGTTTCCAGGTCTGATGAAGGCCTCTACAAGTGTGACATCAGCGGTCATGGAGAGTCTCCATCCAGCTGGATCACTGTCACAGGTGACACACTCACCTGTCTGTGTTTCTGCAGCTTTCAACATTCACAATGTGACGACAACTTAATGACTGTTTGCTTTATTTTAGAGAAACACACCACCACACCTCCACCTAGATCCACCTCTGCTCCTGGTTCCTATCTTCTTCCTGCATTGTCATGTGTTGGATCAGTCTGTGTTGTGGTTCTACTGGTGTTACTGGTTCTGCTGGTGAGACGATGTGTTCACAGGAAACCTGAAGGTGAGACTCAGACTTCCTGATCTTTCATGTCTGAGTTTGTTTAGTAGAATAAAGTTCACATCACAGTAACAACTTTGTTAAATGTAATCTCTGTTTAGATATTTAATTTATATTATTTTTCATTTTGGAAAATTTCAGCGGATCAAGAAGAAGCTGGAAAAGATGACATCATCACTCATGTCGTGTACAATGTTATCAAGCTATCACATCATCCACAGCCAATCAGACCAAGCAGATTCTGATACTCAACATGTCTGCTGAGTGGTTAGATTTGCTTTTCATTGAATTTTTGTGAATCTTTATATTGTGGGAACTAGGAATGAAAATATTGTTCAAACAAGAAACATGAAAATGTGCATCATCAGAATAATGATGAACACATTTTCTCTTCAAACATTTCAGACTGAGTTTAGTATGATCTTGATCTTCATGTAGATCGTTCTGTCTCTGATAAGATGGATTATCAGGACATTACAGAGTGAGGGATGGCATGAGTGCTTGAGGCAACTGTTGGTGTGATTTGGCGCTGTGTAAATAAAATTGAATTGAATTGATCAGCAATGTATAAATGTGGATTGTAATAGTAAAACATTACATTTAAATAAGTGTGGTCACATGTGTGTTTAATTCTGTACTTACTGAGTGTTGTTCACTGTGAGCTGGACTGTGTGTTTGTGGTCTGTGGTTGAAGCTAACAGCTCTGCAGTCGTCCAGCATCCTGTTTCTGATAGAAAGAAACACTTCAGCTGCAGCTGTTTCAACACAGAGCTGCTCATTTTAAACACAGGAAGGAACGTGGAGATATCATGTGGAAAAGCATTTCAATAAACTCTAAAAACAAACCATCGGTTCATTCAAAGTGAATGTTAATTACATGAAGAACTTGTTCACTGCTTTTATTTAAAAATTACCCTTTGGCTTTTCATTTTCATGTGACTCCAACATTTAATTTTTTTTTCAGGCCTCATTCTAAATCTGAAATAATCTGTTATTTTCTGAGACTTGACATGTTGAAAAATTAGATTGTAGTTTAACTACAGTCTGCAGTCTGAAGCTGAGGAGACTGCAGGGTGTTGTGGTTGGTCTAATAATAGTGTTCATGCTGTGAGAACATGTTTGCTTTCTGCTCTGTGGTTAAGTGTGTCAGTCTGCATTAGAAGAAGATGCAGCTCTGTGGTCAGTCTGTGTTTCACAGCAGAGGTGTGAAAATGAGAAAACTAAAAAGCTGCTGTGGTTTATTAAAATAATCTCTTCATGAAGCTGCATAAAAAATCATCTGCAGTAATTTAAATGTTTTATTCTGCAGAGAGTGAACCAGCTGAAGACGTCAGTTATGGATAAACAAAGAGGCCCAGGTACAGCTGCTCTTTATCTTTGACTGTGGACAGAGACAAGCTAGCTGCTCACCCTGTTTACAGCCATCATGCTAAGCTAGGCTAACCAAACCACACCATGAATCAACTCACAACTCAGGTATATGAAGGATAAACGACTTCAAGCTGCACAGAGCTGAGCAGGACAGAAACAGACTTAGAACATTTGATGGAAATCTGTGTGACAAAGTGGTTACCATGAAGTCATTTACTTAACCATACTGATGATTTATTTTCTTGTTATTTTACAGTCACCCATAATGCTTTAATTTAGACATTGCTGGTGTAACTTTGCTTAACACACACTATCCCGGGTTTGTTTGTGGTAGCAGTAGTTACATCCATTACATCCATGCGTATGTTTTTTAAAGCAAACACTACTAATCATTTGAATTTTCTTCTGTTCACAGGCAAATGTCCGGTTAAATTATGTGTCTTTATTTTGTTTTGGTTATACTTACCATGTTTGTCCATGTTTTTTATTCAGGTCCTATATTTAAGACAGGTATATGGGAAAGGCCGCCCCAGTACTTCCTGTTTATGTAGGGTCATGAGGTCAATGATTGCATCACTGGGTTAGGGCAGGGGTCGGCAACCTGCGGCTCCGGAGCCACATGCAGCTCTTTAGTCCTTATAGTGGCTCCGTGTGGTTTGAGAAAATAAATTAGAACTATTTAGTTGGAGTGTATTTTATTGATGTTAGTTCTTTTTTAACTTGTAGTTCTAAATTGGAAGATTATTGTGATATGGAAATATAAAAATAAAATTATATTCTATTATTTTTTCATCGCTCAAAATAAGCGTCACACTCGCAGAAGCCGGTATACCTGCCGAAAAGCCGTGCATTTATCGAGACTTTCGACCCCAGGTAGGCCAATTATGGATCTTCGGATCCACATTATGTCAGCAGCTGTTCTCCACCGTGAACTATGTTAAAAACAAACACCGCTCACGCCTCACAGACGACAGCTTACAGTCCTGCGTAAAGATGAAAGTGACTTCGTACAGCCTGCAAGTCGTAAATCGTACAGATCTGCAGACGCTGAGGTCTGAGGTTCAGGAGCAGAAATCCCATTGTAAACATGCCACGGCAGACCTGACAATGTTTGCATGAACAGGCTTTTCAGCATCTCTTTATTGACCACTTTTCACACACGGTTGCTGTACACATACAGCTGGTGTTGAAGCTCACAGCTCGACACACACCAACACAACAGCATGAATAGCACAGATGTTAAGGCGGCAAAGCATGATTACGGGTGCCGCTAAGGTGTGTCCGCCTCCCCTGCAGCCCCGCCACACACATTAACCAGGTAAAATACATATTTAGGCAGAATTTTGCAAATATCTATTTTTCATCTTTTAGCAGCATAGTGCTTTTTTCCAGTTATTTTTTAAAAGTCAGGTCAACTCTACACTTCATCCTGCAGCATCTGGACTCCCCAGGAACCTACGCCAGGATCCTGTTTGTGGACTTCAGCTCTGCCTTCAACACCATCCTTCCAGACCATCTCCAAGGCAAGCTTTCCCAGATGAATGTGCCTGATCCCATCTGCCGGTGGATCACTGACTTCCTGACGGACAGGAAGCAGCATGTGAGGCTGGGAAAGAATGTCTGGGACTCCTGGACCATCAGCACCGTATTTATAATAATAAAAAAAAGACAGATTCTATTTTTTAGATTTAGGTACCACTTTATTAAAGTCTTTATTAAAGTGATTTCTGTCAGTTTACAAAATAAGCCTTTATATTGCCTTAAAATTATCCCTTAAATAAAGTCAGTAAGCAGTTTTCTGACAAACTTGAACAGTTCACTGGATTTTAAGTGACTCAATTTGACTCTCAGACACAATTGTGTTTGTTTATGTAATTACTGTAAAAAAAAACAACTATTGTTTATATTCACATTCACATTAAGCATGTAACATATATTTTAAATCTCTGCTCTCAGCATGTTGTACAGGAATTAGAATAAAATTTTATTTTCAATCATAATACCAAGTTTATCTGGATCCATAGGCTGTTACTTTGTTACTTTGCCCCTGTAGATGTGCAATAGTTCCATATATGGAACAAACAGTGGAGATAGGAATGTGGTTGCTAAGGTGTTGTAGGGTGTGTTGTGTAAAACAGGCTGATACACTGGAATACAGGTTAGTTTGGTCTGTGGCTGCTTGGTACAGAGGTAGCTTTACCCACAGAGATTTAACTTTTTTATTTTATCTTTAGATTAATGAACAATTGACTTTTGTAAAACCTTTTGAGTGTAATTAAACAGCAGGTTTCTTTTTACCACTGAAAAAACAGACCTCACACCTTTTTTTTAAAAAATCTTTCAATGGATAAACATTCAATCCTGATGATCAGAGGAGTCTTCAAGTGATCCCTGCAAAACAGTAAGTCTTAAATACACTTTTGTTTCTAAGTAATCTGATCTGTGACTTACAACAAGTCTGCAGCAGACAGACGAGCTCTCTGCAGATTATTTGCTGCTGCCTGTCTCTACATGTTTACTATGTGGGTGTTTCTGCTGCTTCTTTGTCCTCACTGTAAACAGATGTAGGGGAGACCGGGGATAGTTGTAACATTTTTGACATTTCTGTCTGTAAATTGGAGCTCGTTTAAGGTAGTGGATTCAAAATGTAATGCTAAGTATTTACATGTCTCGGCTATTAAATAGTGCAGCTATTTTCTCCGCAGCACAATTACCCATTGCATGGTATGGCCTCAAACACAAAGAGTGAAATGTTACAATTAACCCCATAGTCTGGGTTAGTTGTAACATATCCTGGGGTGAAATGTAACACAATGAAATAAGGGTACTAACAAAACATTAACATGTAATCTTTGTTTATTCAACACATGAATGCACTTAGAGCCATTTATGCAACTATGTGTGTGTGTGACAGAATGCAGAAATCCAGCTTTTGAACATATTCCAACCCCCCAAAAAAGACAAATTATGGAATTTTCTGCAAATGAATATTTCATTAATTTTGGTTGGTCTTCCTTGAGTTTGGCCTCATTGGCTCAGTGGGCATTATAACCTACAACTCTTGCACCAATTTTGAACATAACAATGAAGCTGAAAAAATGTAGTTGTTCACCAGCATCGCAATTCCATTACTTTTTATCATGGCTTACCTTGGTGTGGTTTGCAAAGTGCTTCAGAAAGATGAGGAAATCTGTTTCTTGCACCCATCCTGATTTATTTCCACTACCAGTACTTCCTACTGGTCCATCTCTGACACAGTGGTCTGCATAATGTATGTGTGGGAACACAAACAGTGGAGGAATTGTGTTGCCGATGGCATTAACCGCATATACAAAAGCGACCAGTGAACCTCTCTGTGCTGATGTCGTTGCCCCAACTTGTTTAATATAAGTTAAAGTAATAGTGTGGTAAGTTGTAACATCTACAACTAACCCAGACTGTTGCTGTTACAACTGACCCAGACTCCTATAGCCATGAACTAGCTAACATTACAGCCAACGGCTAAAACACTAGCACTAAAGACCTACACAGAATATATCCCCATAGACATACAAATAACATAATTTAAATTTGATGAGTTTAACTGCAAAGCAGATAATGCTATTAAACATTGAAATAAAGTAGAAAAACTTACTTTTTGGCATACAAATTACTTTTTTTCATGTTAAATTGTCTGTGTTTGACAAAATGTGCTGATTTTTCACATGTGATAGCAGAACTGAGTTGGGCATGCACAGGATGAGTCACATCATTTGAAACTTAGCCCTGATTGGAGAAATTAGAAGTGTTACAACTGACCCACGTTACAACTATCCCCGGTCTCCCCTACTGAGAGACTCCTGCACTGATGTTTCATAGGAAAGTCCAAACAGCCTCACTGGTTCTCCATAAAGAACAAAGATTTGCTCTCTGTGGCTCCAACACAACTTAAAGACAATCAAAGGTGGAGAAAGTTCTCCAGATCAGCTGTGGTTTTATGGAGGCTACAGCTAAATGCTGCCTCCTCCATGGTACAATATACATTTTTATACAGTGACGTCATTTTGACCTTTGTGTTTTCACCTCTTTTCTCATGATGAACATGTTTCTGATAATCCTCCAGTGAGATTATGATTCTTGTTTTGTGTTTATGGTCTCTTTAAGAGTGAGTTTCTGTGTTTTAGTTTAGTTTATTAGAGTTGGTTCAGTTTTTGTCTTGTCGAGAATAACTTTACTGACTTGTGAATCATGATTCACAAGCCCAACTGACTCATTCACTGACTCACCCCTGTTACTGTTAGCAAACTAATTTCATTAGTAGAAATATATCTAGTTTATAATTAAAATTGTGAGAAAAAAAACAACAGCCAGTTTATTAACTAAAACATTTCTACTCTGGACTGGAAGAAAAAACCCTGAGTAGAAAGCTCACATCAAGATATAAGACTTCATCGTCTTATAGTCTGACTGACGCAGTATAACATAATATAAAATATTAATCTAATAAACCTTGTTTATCACCTGATAATAAAAGCACACAGACTCAATAATGGTGAAATTGTTCGACTTATTTTAAGTTTCAGTAAAATTATTTGTTTCACACATTTCAGTGTCTGAATATATAATTTGTAATAAAGTGTATTATAAAGTAACAACTATCATTACTGATAACCAGTGTTGGGTAAGTTACTTTAAAATAGTAACTTAGTTGCATTACTAGTTACTTCTCTCAAAAGTAACTCAGTTACTTCAAGTTACTCGTTACTTTCAAAGTAACTAGTTACTAGGGAAAGTAACTTTGGTTTTACTCAGAATTCTCTTGTTAATGTGTTGCTTCCATAACTTTGCCAGTCTTCTAGCTTGTTTACTTGCCACAAGTGCACTGTGCCACCCACCAATAGCTACCCACCACTACCCACCACCCACCACTTGCTAATGTTACTGAATCTGTGGAAGCTCCGCGATAGCCACCACTAGAAGTAACGAGTAACGAGCCTATCTAAATCCCAGTAACGACTAACGCGTTCCTGATTTTGGCATAATAACTAGTTACCGTGCTCGTTACCACAATAATAACGTAGTTACTGTAACGCGTTACTTAATAACGCGTTAGTCCCAACACTGCTGATAACAAATGACTGAAACATTACATCTACCACTATATGAGCATCCTGGTTGTGCTGCATTCCCAAATACGTATACGTAAATATAAGTTCCCACTTTGAACTTAAATGAAACACTCCCTCAACTTGATTTTGGACTTGAATGTCAGAGCACCTGCAGCCAACCAGAGTTCACAGTCCAGGATAGGAGTGGTGACATAAACATCAGTAAAACTTGTGATCTCTACTGTGATGCTTGTGTATTTGTGACTCACTAAATGAGACAAACACAGAGCACTGACCAGGAGCAAATGTGTCCCGGATCAAACAGAGTGAAGCATCTTACAGATCAGGAAAAAATATAAAATTAACACAAACACTTTAAAATTTCTTAAACTGCAAAGAGCTAGGTAATGAATGAGTACCTGTTCTTCTTGAAGATGAGTGTGAAGATTATAAACTGTTGCATTTGCAGGAGTTACTGACAATAACCTTCAGTCAGCAATAAATTTCACTTTAATCAGTCCACAAACTAAAGTGATATTTGTTCTACCTTTGTTAGGCTGCAGGACAGAGTCAGACTTGTAGTGATGTGTCATGAGCAAAATCATCGTCTCTAAGAGCCGATGGTTTGTAGTGAATCAGAAGAGCCGACTCCCCACTTTTTCTTAACAAGGTTTGATGTTTAACTGTCGTCCCACACACAGCATAATTTCTATGCTGAACGCAAATACAGTTATGATCTGCGAACAAAGTCAAGATTGTGTGTTTTGTGGTCTGATGTTTTGTGCTTCATTGGCTCACACTCTTGTGGAGCCGTAGCACGCACATGAAGGAGAGGCGGAAGGTGATTGTAGTTCCTGTTAACAGGGTATTACCGACTATCCCTCTAATTGCCGATCTTACTCAGAGTTTACCTAAATTAGATATTGATATTTTCATATGGGAACTGATACTGCAAACTTTGGTAATGGAAGTATTAATATTTCAGGATCACTGTGCACATCAATACCCCTCAGCCTGTGAGTGAGACGGCAAACAGCGGTGAGGAGAGTGCAAATGCGTCACAAAAACACATAAATATGACTGACACCCATAAACGAAGCAGGAATTTGATTTTTCTGAGCGTCAATCTGCATTGAGGACATACTGTTTGGCTGCTGAGTTTGGTTCTGTTTCTGCTCTATTGATTTGTTTACAGTGTTTTGTTTTTGTGTTAAATTAAAAGTAAAAGTTTGATTAAAATAGTAAACTTAAGTAAGAATGCCTGCTTTTGTAACAGAACAAATTAGGCAATTATAAGGTTTCTCATAAAAAAAACTGAATGCAAAAGTGGTTATCAACTCGCAAAGCATTCATATTTGCCATGTAAAGCTAAAATATGAGGCTACAGAAGATAATAATTAAGAGCCATTTGGGAGCCAAAAGAACCAGCTCTCTGAAAAGAGCCGAACTTCCCATCACTACAGACTTGAACACACTGACTGAGTAGTATCTTAAGTGTTCTTAGAACTGCGCTCTTGTGGACAGAGATCTCCGATGTTGCTCCTGGGATCCTCTGGAATCACTCACTCTGCAGTATAGGAGTTTACTCCTCTGAGCACACCGATCACCACTGGGACCTTTACCCTCCACATCTTATAAAGCTCTTCTCTGGGCCCGTGGTATGTCTCGAGCTTCTTGCGTTCCCTCTTCCTGATGTTGCCCTCACTCATATTAGCTACATCTACCACTACAACTGTCTTCCTCTGTTTGTCAACCACCACTATGTCCAGGTGGTTAGCTATCACCAGTTTGTCTGTCTTTATCTGGAAATCCCCCAGGATTCTCAACCACGGGGTATGTCCCAATTTGACCTCGGGATTTTCAGGCCATACTTAGGACAGATGTTTGTTTATGTGGGAGTTGTGCCAAGTTAAGTTTCCCCGACAGAATATGTTTCCCTTGTGTCGCAAGCACGCACTGGGCTTTCCAAATCACGGACAAAGTATCCCATATTCTTAATTATTAGTTTACAAATACTTCTCATAATGAATAACTACTCCTGAAATTTTGGAGATGTTAATTCTTTATACAGTAAAGTTACAGTGGGATACAAATAATTTCAGACAAAATGTCCTTGGTTCATTAAAATAATCCCATCCAATAACACGTTAGAATAATAAATAAATCATTTGCTATTGTAACCCGTAAACTGAACGGTAATGGAACAATACTTTCACTAATGTGAAACATCACTACTTCCGTGTCTAGTTGTTGGAAAGGAGGTGGAGTCAACTGGGTCCGCTCTTATTGGCCAGATCCTGCTCCTGACTCAGGGGAAACAGATTCTGTCGGGGATGCTTACCTTGGCATGACACCGGCCACTTGGTTATGGTGTTCCACGTATGCCATGCCTGCTAGCATCTTACACCCTGCTGTTTATGTTCTCCGATCACACTCCCGTCCAGTAGGCAGTGTTCTGAAGGCAGGACTGTGATGCAGTTTTCTGAGTTTTGTGAGTAATGTTTGACTGGGATGGAAAATGGTGTTCATGAAGGCAGTGTGAATCACAAGTTATGCTCGGGAGCAGTTTATGTGGGTTCAATGAGAGTGTGCGTCCATAAGACTGAACCACACACATACCCACACCCACGCTAAATCTGCCATTAAAGAGCTGAACGATCATCCCCTGACCTCATTATTTTCTGGAGGGTCATAGTGGCACTTGACCTGTAGAACTGAACCTCATATCAGAAATCATCATAACAGGCAGCAATGTACAAGACAAAGACAACGTAGATGACGAAGAAAAAAAGAAGGTCAATATGCATCACAACAGCTATTGCGGAAGTGTTTTTATCAAACTTGATTTCCCGTTACCTGTGATGGCTGCTGAAATATATCTACCATTTTACTGGACTTTGCTGGTTCTAATTGTGCAGGTTAGATTTAGTTGTTATAAAGTCAAACATGTTTTAAATGTGCTACTTTTCATCCTGTTTGTAACAGAGGAAAGTATCGGTTGGTTTAAGACTGACTCAGTTACTGGCGTCCCCGGCGGCATCTTCAGATCCCACAACTTACAGCAGCTTTTTCAATAATGGGTTAAAGAGCGATGTTAAACGTAACTTGTAATAATAACCCCAAAACTTGTGTGATGACAGCATGAGCCTTGAGATTCCTTGAGTTTCTTGGCCCAAACAAATCTCTTTTCCTTGTTGCTTTTCCTTAGTCGTAGTTTCTTAGCAGCTGTTTAAACATAAAGGCCTGATTCACCAGTCTTCTCTGAAGAAGTGACGTAGAGATGTGTCTGCTACTGGAGCTCTATGTGACATTTATCTGGGCTCTGATCTGAGGTGCTGTTAACTTGTGATTTTTGAGGCTGGTGACTCAGATGAATTTATCCTCAGCGGCAGAGGTGACTCTTGGTCTTCTTTCCTGGTGTCGTCCTCATGTGAGCCAGTTTCATCGTAGCACTTGATGTTTTTTGTAACTGCACTTGGGGAAACATTCAAACTTTTAGCAATTTTCCAGACTGACTGACCTTCAGTTCTTAAAGTAATGATGGAGGTGACTACAGGTGACTACATCATTAAGCTCGCTGACTGAGAGAAGGCCAATGGTTTATGGTGCTGTCAGTAAAGCAAAATAATAATAATAATAATAATAATAAACTTTATTTATAAAGCACACTAAAAAACCAAGGGTATACCAAGATGCTTGACAAAAATAAAATAGGAAAAGGGAGATGGGAAGGAAAAGAGAAAGGACCTGGCACGTATCAATTATAAAAACCTTGACAATCATAAGATATAAAAGTAGTTCACAAGCATAAAAAATGTACCAGCGCACACCAAGTGTTAACTAGGTGGAAAGGCAAGATTAAACAAATAAGTCTTAAGCCGTGATTTAAACAGTGGCATAGAGTCAGACGCCCGGATAGCGACAGGAAGGTTGTTCCATAAGACCGGGGCAGCTACAGCAAACGCGCGGTCACCGCGAGACTTCAGCCGAGAACGAGGTTGCTCCAGAAGAATTTAGGTAGCACATCTAAGTGCTCTGACAGGAGTGTGTAACCTGAGAAGCTCATTGAGGTAGCTCGGCGCCAAGTTATTAATGGTTTTGTAGCTGAAAAGTAATATTTTAAATTGAATACGGTATTTAATTGGAAGCCAGTGCAAGCCAGCAAGAACAGGAATGATGGAAGAAAACTTCCTGCTTCCTGTCAAAAGGTGTGCCGCCGCATTCTGGACAGTCTGAAATCTAACGGGAAGGGTGGAGGAAAGGCCAATGTAAAGAGAGTTGCAGTAGTCCAACCTGGAAGTCACGAATGCGTGAATGAGTTTTTCCAGATCAATGTGCAGAATATAGCGCTTAGCCTTAGAAATGAGGCGCAGCTGATTAAAACTAGACCTCGCAACAGCAGACACTTGCTTGTCAAATTTAAGCGAGCTATCCAGTAGTATGCCCAAATTACTGGCATAGTCAGAGGGAGAGCTAGCAAAAGGCATCAGAGCAGCACACAGTTGGTCGCGGGGGATTTTACTATCAAACACCACGATCTCCGTTTTCTTTTCGTTCAGGACAAGAGAATTACTCTTGAACCAACCTTTAACCTCACGCAAGCATTCACGAAAATAGTGAAAAGACATAGCAATAGTGAAAAGACATAGCAAGATAGACATAGCAAGATCGTCGGTAATCTCAAAATAAATCTGTATATCATCAGCATAGCAATGAAAGGCAATATTATACTTCTCAAAAATTGCTCCAAGAGGGAGCAGATATAGTGAAAAGAGAATAGGGCCTAATACAGATCCTTGAGGCACACCACAGCGTACAGCTACCGAGGAAGATGAGAAGTTGCCCAAATTAACCGAAAAAGACCTGTCAGCAAGATAAGATTTAAACCAGTTGAGGGCAGTGCCTCTTATACCCACAGTATGCTCAAGTCTTAGTAGAAGAATGTTATGATCAACCATATCAAAAGCAGAGGAAAGGTCCAATAAAACCAGGACCACAGAGCGTCCAGAGTCAGTGCTTACAAATAGGTCATTGAGAACTCCAAGCAAGGCCGTTTCAGTGCTGTGCCGTGGCTTAAAGGCAGACTGAAATTTCTCTGCAAAGCAAAAGGTGGCTACTTAGTGTAATCTAAAATATAAAACATATTTAGAGTTCTTATTCTCTCTTATTCTTTGCCACATAATTCCATATCTCTTGCTTCATATATTTGATGTCTGTTTGTATTAGGTAAGTAGTAAAGATAAAGAAAATATAATAAATGAAAAGGTGTGTCAAACCTCTTGGTAGGACTGGCAGTTTTGTTTTTCAGTTGTTTTTATATAATTCTGTTTCGTTTTGGGTTTTTTTACCGTACAAATTTTCCTCCTGCTATTCTCCAGTCACTCCAGTAGGTAACGCTAAAGTACCATTGGTACTGTAAGCTGATTGGCCAACAACAACATCACAAAGAAGAAGACAAATTAGACGAAGAAGAAATGGATCTCAGATCTCAGTCGGAATTTTCAGATTGATCACGTCCTCAGTCTGTATTTCAAACTGGGAAAGTCAGAGCAGCTTCATGAAGCTCAAGTTAACAATCCGACATGGAGGCGGGGAATGTACCTGTAATAAAACTAAATCTTTTGAATCTGTTCCCCACTGTGGTGTATTTTAGACTTGCTAAATAATCCGTGCACAGAGCACTGACCAAACTCTAACATGAACAACCTGCAGTCATGGTTTTACCTGCAACAAGGCTAGCATTGCACCGCTCTGCTACTCATCAATGAATGGCTCTAGCTTGCAAAGTAGTAAATGAAAACCTTCACAGTGCGAGCGAGTGGCAAGGGTCTTTCTTAGCCTTCCGAGTGCAATGAAACGCATCACAACACATAATGCGGAAGTGTTTGATCAAACCTTGTTTCCCGTTACCCCAACTGTGATGGCTGCCAAAATATATATTGCGTTTTGGACTTGTCTGGTTGCCTTCGTCTGTGCAGGTTAAATTTAGTTATTATAAAGTCAAACATGTTGTAAAGCTGCTGTTTAAACTGGCCGGTACTTTATTCTGAGATAAATATGATGAAAGACTGACTCGGTTACTGGCATCCCCGGTGGCATCTGAAGTTGTGGCATCTGAAGGCACCTTCAGATGCCACAACTTAGAGCATCTTTTTCAATAATGGCTTAACGAGTTATGTTGAATTTAACTCCAGTGTTTTCATGAAGGTGTCTGTCTCTAGATCAGCTCGTTAACAGATGCTGGACACATTTCCTGGTTCAGAGTTTCGGTTTAAAAACAGCAGGAAGCGCCAGTGTTTACTGATTCTTTTACACGCAGCACATTAAAGTGAAATATAAACTATCTGCTGGGAGAAACCATCTTATATGTGCAGCGTGTTAAGTTGTAGCCACTAAAATTGCTCTATGACGCATTCTGACGGGAATGTCCGTGAACTAATTTAGCGATACAGGAAGTGTACGAATGATTTGCTGCCGCATTAATCTCTTCTTTTTGAAACGCTTTTGCATTTTACTGTGAGACGCTGCAATTCCTGAGTTACCACAGGAAAACAACCTCTGCTTGGCCTTCTCTTTAATAGCCTATTAGCCTTTTTTTCCATTTCTACCTACTGTAGTCGGCTCAGCATGGTTTTTAGTTTTCCATCGTGTGGTAGTCCCTGATAACGGGCACTTTTTAGTACCTGGTTAATGACTTTTACCATGAATTAATGTTTCAATCTTAAACACGATCAACCTGTCTGTAATAATCAGCTACGTGCCACAGGCCTTCAAACTGGTAGTTGGTAAACTTTTACTTCAAAAACGCAACTTCCTGACTCAGCTGTCTTGGCTCATTGTAGGCCAATTGCCAACCGTCCATATATCTCAATTATTCCTGTCTTCCACCCCTTGGTCAGCACATGTGTTCCCCTCCCTGAGCCTGGTTCTGCTGGATGTTTCTTCGTGTTAAAATGGAGTTTTTCCTTCCCACTGTCACCACAGTGCTTGCTCATAGGATCATATGATTGTTTATTAAGCGGTTCTCAATTGTAATGGAAAAAGAGTCGAGCTGAGTCATACAGTGTTGAGCTGATCCAACTAGGTACTAATGAAAAATGGTTTATATGTGTAAGGACTAGTTCCTCTGAAAAGGTGGATCCTAATAATCTGAAGTGATTCACAGTTGTTGAAAGGCTGGAAGGTGGAGTGTTGACAGTCTTTGACTGGAAGCAACTGGTCCACCTACTGTTTTTAGGATAACTCGATTGTTCCCAGTCAGACCAGTGACAGTGGTGTCATCTGCAAACTTCAGGAGTTTCACAGATGCTTCTCCTGAGGTGCAGTCATTAGTGTAGAGAGAGAAGACCAGTGGCAAGAGAACACACCTCTGGTGCAGCCCACTGTTGATGGTCTGTGTGCCTGATGTCAATCTTGAATCTTGAGGAAGCTGGTAGTCCTCTGACAGGTGGTGGTGGGTAAGTTGGGTGAACTTCTGCTGCAGGATGTCTGGGATGACTTTGTTGGATACAGGATACTGGCGCATGTCCCAGGTTGGTTGAGGTGATGCAGGATTTACTGCAGTCCCATACTGATGCATCCTCAGCTGACCTGTTTGCCCAGTAGGGAAACTACAGGGTGTCCAGCTGAGGTGTCTCAACACGAGTCTCTCAAAGGACTTCATGACCACAGATGTCAGGGAGACAGGCCTGTAGTCATTTAATCCTGTAATGGATGACTTCTTTGAGACTAATAGACTACATTTTATTACATTTTTACTACTGTTGACATTCACTGCAACCATCTCAGAGCTCTTTCTCTTTTCTGTGGGTGGTGCATGGCCATTCCTAATTCACGAGACAGAGGATCATTTATCCGTTTGAAGGTCAGTGGATTGATCACTGGCTCCTGTAGCCTGCATGTTAAAGTCTCCTTGGACAAGAACTTTCTCCTCAGGATACTGAACCCTGAGTTGTTGCTGGTCAGAGTGCAAATCTGAGAAAGCACTGAGGCAGAGATAACAGTGGTGTGTGTGTGTGTGTGTGTGTGTGTGTGTGTGTGTGTGTGTGTGTGTGTGTGTGTGAGAGAATGTGAATGATCAGCTGAGGAGAAGGTTGTTATATGAGTAACAGTCCCTTTGCTGTATGAAGCTGAGAGTGGGAGGGCTTCTTTCAAATCTGACCTGCAGTCAGTTCCAGCGTCTCACTTCAATCTGCTCTGTGTTGTTTCCTCTTTCAGACCAGAAAAACATCACAGCTGAGTCTGGACAGGACGTCACTCTGACATGTCGAGCTCCAAATAATAATCCCATCAGTGTTGTAAAATGGAGCAGAGCTGACCTGGGAGATGAATATGTGCTTTTGTACAAGAATAAGCGAATTGAACCAGACGACCAGCATCCATCTTTTATGAACCGGGTGGATCTGCTGGACAGACAGATGAAGGATGGAGACGTGTCTCTGATTCTGAACAATGTGACGATTAATGACACTGGAACATACGAGTGTGTTGTCATTCCCAGAGGTGGAGGCAGTTCAGAGCCCATCAGCATCATCCACCTTCATGTTGTTCCTCCAGGTGAGTGAGTAGAGTTGAGTGTGTGTGTGATCAGAGGTGAAGCTGCTTCCTGCTTGTTGATGTTTGTTTCTAAAGATGTTGTTGATGAGACTTTGTAGAAAGCAGCTGGTCTGAGTGATGTGATCAGAGTGCAGTAGATAATGTCTGACAGCAGTTTGAAGAGGAAATGGATTCTGTTCTGTTCTTCACTCATCACCTACCTGACAGCTGACACCTCACACCTGTTTCTCACCTGCAGCTCAGACAGGAGGAGACACAGAGGATGGAGGGAAGGAGGATGGAGGGAAGGAGGCAGGAGGGAAGGAAGATGGAGGGAAGGAAGATGGAGGGAAGGAGGATGGATCTGTTGGACTGAAAGTTGGTCTGTCAGTTTCTGCTGTTCTTCTTCTTGTTGCTGCTGTTGGTGGATTTTTGATCTACAGAAAACATGAAAAAACAAAGAGTCAGGATCCGCACCATCAACCTGCTGAACTGTAGTCTGTTTGAAATGTGAGTTTTTTACAGCTGAACTCCTGGAGTCTGAGTCTCCTGCTGAGCCAGACTTCATTTAGTGTTATTAAACTTTCAGAGGACATCAGTCAGCTCTCAGAGATTTGAAGTTCCTGTTTTTGTTTGCTTGCGTGCATCAGTATTAGTTATTAGTTTGTTTTAGCTTCCAGGTTAGTCGCTCATCTCAGTGGAAAAGTTTATGTTCTTAAACAGTGTTATTTACACTTTTGCCTTATTTATATGTGGAACATTCAGGACTTCATCATTCAAACAAAGAAAAGTTACATATCTGAGAATAAGATCAGTGATATTCAACAACAAAAACCATTTTATGTGACAAACATCTTCTTTGTCACTGATGTCGACAGAAATAAGTTTGTTCACAGTGATGGATTCAGCGTCGTCTCTGTCACAATATCAGAATCAGTGAGTTTGTGTCATCTTCAGGTTCAGCTGTTTGTGAGGTCAGACTCAGACTGATCCTCGTGTTTAGATGTTACACAATAATTACAGACACTGACTGACAACACAAACACAACACAAAGTGCTCAGGCTCCATTTATCAGCTAGAACTGAGTGACTGAATAATCTGATATTATTATGAAACCAAAGAGAAATGTGTTACATGGAGCTGCAGAGTCACATGTTTCCTCTGATCTATGAAGCCTTAACTTGTTCCTCCATGAAGGAGACTCTTCAGTTTAAACATGTCAAGATTATTTATTATTGATTTTTATACCAGTTTGTTTACTGATAAAGTTTTACACGTGTTGCTCTTCAATGTTTGTCTTTGCTTCCTGTCGCTGTAAAGGTTTCCTGACCTGCTGTTTGAATGTGTGCAGATTTGATCTCACCTTGAATGTAACGGTGTGAACATTTATACATTTAACCTGATATTATTACAACCTGTGATCTGTGGAAGCTCAGTAGCGCCTCTCAGAGGTAGGAGATAAATGACAGAGTTGAATAACTGGCAGTTCATGGGATATCAGTATGATGTGGGTTATTGAGCACAACACACAGTTTTGTGTATTAACATCTTTGTGCCTGCTATATGAAACAAGCATGTTAAATTACTGCCTATTTAATGAGAAGAGCAAAAGTTGATTTGTTCTTTTGAATTTTGAAATGACATTCAGCTTCTGTGCTACTAAAACCTGCTGTTCTTGTATAATGTGTCTGCCAGACCAGAACATTCTGTTCATATCCACATAATAAACATAATCTCTAAAAGATAAATAATTCGTTGTCTATGATTGTCTGCACACCACAGAGTTGAGGCATTAACCAAACATAGTTACAACATCACCACCAAACTGAGGCCACTTCCACTGTGTGAAACAGATGGAAACAGGCATGAACGTAGACTCAAAATGAGCAGTGAGTTTCGTAAAGAACTCATGAATACTGTTCAGATGAAATTATTTGAAGTGTCTCAATGTTATGCTTTATATGAACTAAGATGCCATATAACCATACAGTGTAGTATTAAGTGGACATGGCCCTGAAAGTAAAGGGATTAGACTTGGGGGTAGAAAGCTGTAGACTCGCTCACACTTGCCTGAGAAAAAGTAGATGAAGTCAAGCTTATTGGATTTACAGGACTCGAACATGTAATTTGAACAAAATAAATGTTTGTCTCTAAGGTGAATGTAATAAAATCATATAAGATCTACATGCAATTTACCAACTTAACACCTCTTAAATGTATTCTTGTTGATATGACATGATAAAATCTAATAAGAGTGGTTAGCTGCCTTAAAGACTCGCGATATCACAAGTTCACACGTGACTTTAAACCACAGGAGGCAGGAAAGCTCATGATTTGCTTCACGTTCATCTTGGAAAAGTAAGAGTCAATCTGTCTTCATCCATCTTGATGAAAATACTTTTTGCGCAAAGGTATCATCAGTTTGTCGATTCTTTTCAGTTCTATTTATTCACATTTTTGTCTAGTTTTTTTAAATCTGGCTGTTTATACCACTCTAGCTAACACATTAGTGTAACAATATAGCAGAATTTCATGCTAGCACGAGCATGATATCCTAATATGAAAGCCTTAGCTATTCAAAATGTAGATACTGTTTATAACTCAAATTCTGCACACAAGCTAGTTTGGCTTTACCACGGAAACTGTTGTGTTGTGTGTGGGTTGTTGAAATTTGTAAGTTTGTAAGTTGCAACTGTTGCATAGTATTTTATTTAACAATTGATGTGTTCTTAGTACAATGAGGAGGGAATACAAAACATGAACAGATATTTTTTCCTGTTTCTTAATTTTTTTGAAATTAAATATTTTTCTACTTAATAAACTTGGAGACTTGCAGTACCCTCCTGTAAACATAACAAATGTTTAATTGTCAAATGGTATTTTAGGTAAGGTGGTCATTTTTAATTCATATCATTTGGGTCATCTAGTATTGAAAACATTCCTTTACAGGTCGTAAATGTCTCAACAGTTCCTGTTGATGTTTTGAAAGAAGAAATGGCTCAGACTATTGCAAAGAAATTCCATTGTACATCTGAAGTCCACCTGTATTGTATTGTTCAGGAGAGTTTGTGTTTCATAGTGAGAAGGCTTACAGGGAACATTCCAGAGCCTTTGAGCTGACTGCATGTCCAAGCAGAGCGACTGTGTTGACTGAACTTGCCGATGAATACTCTTTGGCAGACTACTTTGTTTACATCACCACTAAACAGATCTGTAAACTGAGACTGCTTCCGCTGTGTGAAATGGATGCAACCAGGCATAAATGTAGACTCAAAATGAACAGAAAGTTTCGTAAAGAACTTACGAATAATTGGTAAAGAATTATTTGATATGCCTCAATGTTATGCTTTATATGAACAAAAATGCCATATAACTACTAGAGATGGACCGATCCAATATTACATATCAGTATCGGTCTGATACTGACCTAAATTACTGGATCGGATATCGGGCAAAGTTTAGCCAGGGGGGCCGATATGGCATTAACAGAGAAAAGGGGGCACAAAGACATACTTTTCTTTCTTATTCTCATTTAAAATGTTTAGCTTTTATTAAATAATTATCTGAATCTTACACCCAAAGTTTTAATCTGATGTAAAATATAATAATAATAATGGATTGGATTTATATAGCGCTTTTCAAGGCACCCAAAGCGCTTTACAATGCCATTATTCATTCACTCTCACATTCACACACTGGTGGAGGCAAGCTACGGTTGTAGCTACAGCCACAGTTTTTTTTCCCACACTGCATCAAATTAAAGTTGATTACGTCGATTAAGCATCATGAGGTGGAGGGTGGGGGGTGGTTAACTATTTTTTTTTTTTGCTATTAGTTAGGTTGCTAAATATTTCTGCTAAGTACTCTTTAAAATACCAGAATAGGGTATAGGTTTAAGTTTATTAGATTGATCAGTATTGCTGAACTATGAATTATGTTGGGTGCAGTGTATTTTTTTACATATTTTACCGGAAGCCCACACACACGGACCAGTACCTCCTCTTTGACTCCCATCACCCTCTGGAACACAAACATGGAGTAATTAGGACCCTACACCACCGGGCAGAACATGTTCCCTCTAAGCCTGAAGGAAAAAAGAAGGAACACACACATGTAAAGGAAGCACTCAAAACGTGCGGCTATCCTAAATGGGCGTTCTTAAAGTCAGCAAAGAGGCACAGAAAAGAAGATCAGACACCAGCGAGGGAGGATAAGAAGGACAGACGCAACAACATTGTCATCCCCTATGTAGCCGGTGTATCAGAGAAACTCAGGAGAGTTTTCTCCAAGCATGACATCCCGGTGTATTTCAGACCCAACAACACACTCAGACAGAAACTGGTTCACCCGAAAGACAAAACGCCAAAACACAGACTTAACATTGTGGTGTATGCTGTACAGTGCAGCGAGGAATGCCCAGACCTCTACATTGGAGAGACCAAACAGCCACTTCACAAGCGCATGGCACAACACAGAAGAGCCACCTCCACAGGACAAGACTCAGCAGTCCATCTGCATCTTAAGGATAAAGGACACTCTTTCGAGGATGCCAATGTTCACATTTTGGACAGAGAGGACAGATGGTTTGAAAGAGGAGTGAAAGAAGCCATCTATGTCCACTGTGAGCGACCATCTTTGAACAGAGGCGGTGGTTTACGACACCAACTCTCTGCCATCTATAATCCAGTTTTGAGATCCCTTCCCAGACGCCTTAACGCCCACTCACATCCTGGGCCATCTGATCTCAGGAATTCGCATTATAAGGTGGGGCCAGGTTTCACAATGAACTCACCCGAAACTCTGGCTGATTGGGACCCACACCCAGTTTCACACCTTGGCTCAGGTGATTAGAGGATCATCAGGGGGTCCTTTTGTCCCTCTGTGGGGGGTTACTCCCACTAGGTTTATATCTGGGACTCTCCACCATTTGACCTTAGAACTGAAGAAGCTTCTCGGATGAGAGGTGAAACGTCTTCAAGCAACTTAAAGAAGTCCAGACGCTTTTCTTTGCAAGCTCCTTTGACTACGATGACCTGGATGACTGAGAACCTTCACAGACATAAGAGTCAATCTGTCTTCATCCATCTTGAAGAAAATACTTTTTGAGCAAAGGTATCAACAGTTTGTCGATTCTTTTCAGTACTGGATCACTGGAGTTTAGTGTGATGTAGAATTATTGTAGAGACACTGACACTGCCCTAGATGCAGTAAAGGCCTGAGTGTGTCATGAATTTAGGAGTAGATTTCTAGGAGACCCTCCCCCACTTTGAACTGTGAAAGTAAGACAAATGGTAAATGGCCTGTATTTATATAGCGCTTTACTAGTCCCTAAGGACCCCAAAGTGCTTTACATATCCAGTCATCCACCCATTCACACACACATTCACACACTGGTGATAGCAAGCTACATTGTAGCCACAGCCACCCTGGGGCGCACTGACAGAGGCGAGGCTGCCAGACACTGGCGCCACCGGGCCCTCTGACCACCACCAGTAGGCAACGGGTGAAGTGTCTTGCCCAAGGACACAACGACCGAGACTGTCCAAGCCGGGGCTCGAACCGGCAACCTTCCGATTACAAGGCGAACTCCCAACTCTTGAGCCACGATCGCCCAAAGAGAAGTTAATGTTGAGTGGAAATTCCCCAGGGGATACCTGGGTGAGGGTTTCAACGTTTGTAACCGGATAACTTTTATGACGGGCAGGAAGTCACGTACTCAGAGACGCACACATCTTCAGAAGTTTCCTGATGACTCTGCGGTGGTTGGTTCCATCAGCAGGGATGATGAGACAGAGTACCGGGCTGTGGTCGACTCCTTTGTCATGTGGTGTGAACAGAATCATCTGCAGCTCAACATGGCAAAGACCAAGGAACTGATCGTGGACTTCAGGAAGACCAGGAAACACTTGACTCCTGTTTGAATCCAGGGGGTAAATCTTGAGATAGTGGAGGACTATAAATACCTTGGAGTACACATTGACAATAAACTGGACTGGGCTAAAAACACCACAGCACTTTACAGGAAGGGTCAGAGTCGTCTCTATTTTTTGAGGAGACTGAGATCCTTCAACATCTGTTGGACAATGCTCAGGATTCTCTATGACTCTGTTGTGGCCAGTGCGATCCTCTATGCTGTTGCATGCTGGGGGAGCAGGCTGAGGGTCGCAGATGCCAACAGACTTAATAAACTGATCCGTAAGGCCAGCAATGTTGTGGGGATGGAGCTGGACTCCCTCAAGGTGGTGTCGGAGAGGCAGATGTTGTCCAAGATAAAGACAATGTTTTTTTGTCTCCCCGCTTTTGCATGCACAGCGGTGGGCCTGAGTGAAGACGGCACCGAAGATCTGCCTTTTTTTCTATAGTGTTTTACCCATTTGGGGTCGTGTGTGAGTTGCCGTCCATTTTTAACCTGTGTGCTATGTCGATTTGTTTTTAAACGGTTCCCCGCAGCGCTTGTCCTGGCTCACGGGCAATCGTACAGTTTTATAGTTTCTAATAAGGTAAAGTTTTTAATTGTTTTTAGGTGCCGCTGTTACACTGTTTCTTTTCTTTTGTATTAAAAATTTAACTCTTTTAAACTGACTGTGCGCCTATGGCTCTGTCCTATTTTAAATAGGTACCTACCACGGGTCACAGTTACAACTTTGCTACCGTTACTAACAAGAATAGCGGTCACGTTACTATTTTTCAACAAACAGACGGTTGAAACTATGTTCAGCTTACTGCATCTTATATCAGTTGTACGGAAGGAGCTGTGAGTAACCTGGGCGCTACAGCTTTAAGCTGCTGCATGCGCTCCCGCGGATGGCAATCACGATCACTTTTTGGCACCTGGAGCTCAGGGGGGCAAAACAATTGCATGAGTGCTGCTGTTTGACTGAGGAAGAATAAAGCATTAGCGGTAAGCCAATCACATGACCACTTAAAGACATAGCAACAAGGTGATATATATACCAGTTATAGCAGTGTTTAAATTGTGTTGATAGGCCACGTAAAACCAGAGTCATAATAAAAATATCTACATGGCGTTTTTCCTCAATAGTTTCGTCATGTTTAACGTCTAAGGACAGCGCTAGCAAGAACTCTCTGCTTATGAGCAAAAAAAACCAAAAAAAAAACAGCCCTTTCATGTTGGTGGAAAAACGCACCATGTCGACCAATCAAAAAATTATATGGTAACATGACATTTGGTTGTTTAGGTAGAGTGATGGCGAGAGAGAGTTTTGAGATGAGAGAGATTTGTGACGTTTGGAGTGTGTAGTTAATGTGTAGTGTTGTGGATAGTTTTGTGTTGTGTGTCAGAACAATGAGGCGACTGCTGTCTCCAGGTAGAAACAGGAGTGATACACCTGCTGCTGTCAGACCTGCAGGTATCAGGCTGTGATGTTTCCTTTATAGCGGACAGAAATATTTTTTTGGAGTGGCACAAATAATTTGTGTGGCATCTTATTGAACAGCTGATTGTTCTGTAAATAGTTTGAAATGGTTGTTTGCAAAACTTGTGCATAGGATTTTAAAATTGGCAATTTATATTTGCATTTAAAGTTATGAAATATGATTCAATAAACATGTTTGTGGTTGTTACAGTAAAAAATATGCTGATTTTGTGTTTTTTGTTGTCTGATTTTAGATCAATTGTGTTAATACAGTATGTCAAATGAAAACATAACTGTAAATTCAATTACTAGAGTAAAAAGTTTAGAAGCAAAGACTGTGACAGTTTTGACAAAAATCTGGTTCGGATTTGCTGTACAGGAATAGCTGGTATCTTATTTAATTGATAACAAACTGTGGAAACATCATTGTACTGTATCCATGTTAGTATTTAAAGTCCAACTTCTCCCTCTAGTGGTCAAATATAAACCAAGTGTGAGGATGGTGTTAATGTAAAATGTGAATCATAGTGTTCCAGTCAGTCATCAGTGTGTCTCTGCACAGCTGTAATTAAAATGTGTTCAGAGGGCCTCAGTGTCTGAATGGTTCCAGTTCAGCTCCATAACAGCAGCGTCCCTGGTTTGATTCCTGTGTTTCAGCTCATATCTGCCTCTCTCACTGAGGGGGACGTCCACTACATGGACATGGATTTGTTCATCAACCAAACTACAGATCACTGACAGCAGACTGAAGACTTGACGAATGAAAAACAAGATACTGCAGAGTATTTTTTTTGTCTTTATAGTAAAACTTTAGGTCCCCACCACTCTGAACCAGTAGAAAAGCTGGTGCTCAGAGGAAGAGGGCGGGCTTTACTTGGTGTCAGTGACAGAAATGAAAAAAAGCTCAAATGAGTGAGAAGGACGATGAAGGAAACATCTGTGCTGTGTCTGCTCTGTAAGTAGAATCTCTGTGTTTGTTTGAATTCTTGTACTTTGACTGTCTGCTCTCCTGATAACTGATGATGGAGGAGAAGACATGAAAAACAAATCAGGCTGAATTCAAGTTCAAACACCACGAGGACCAACTGCAGGTCTGAACTGACTCTTTATCTTTGCTCAGGAGTCGAGGAAACACAGCAGGCAGTGAAAAGATCAAATCATTCACTCATTATATCAACACAGCTGCACAGTGGACACATGACTTTACTGGGTTATTTAAAAGTAGTGGATATTTTATATATACTCAGAGTCTGTGCTCATGATCACTGTGATCACATTAAAAGCTGCTTCTTAGACAAAAAGTAAAAGAGTTCAAACTGTCTGATACATTTACATCAGTAACAAACATAGAAGAAAAGTCTTTTTTTTTCTTTTTTTTTTTTTTTTGCCATCAGAATTATTGTCTAAAGGCAACGAAAGATGCCCAACGGATTTACTTTACCAAACGGACCACCCTTGCCTTGCCGCATTGGTCTATTTGATTCCCCTTTTATTGTTTATTTTATGGTTTATTTTATTCAAAAAAAAACAGAGAGCAATATAATAAACAACATCATCATGATGATCTATGGGAATATAACAGTAAATACTAAGTATTGAACATTATTGTGCAGCACGTAAGATCAACAGAACGCAGTGTGCTTTGAGGTAGGAGCCAAAAAAGGGTGTAGTTTGTGTGTGTGATCACCCGTGTGAAACACCTGTGAGCATGGACGCGCTTGTTTTTAAAAGGTTCCTTCATGTTCCTCTTGGTGGCGCTGTCACTTGGTGTTCGCTCGCTCTGTGGTAGAGTATCACTTCCTGTTCCTGCTCAAACACAGTGGTGTTTCTGAGTAGCTTATTTGCTTAGCAATTTAATTAACAACTTTTAAATACATTCTTTCATAGTATAATCTTCACGTGCTTCATCCGAAGCACACTTTCTGTGTACTCACTACCTAATTTATAGCCAAAGTATTCACTCACTGTCTCTGTACTGTTTCGCTAGCTTAGCTTAGCTCGTAGCCGACTCATTAGCACCATGGCTACTTCACCTGTCCCTCCTGCACTGTCTTGCTCATTGTGTCAGATGTTTAGTTACTCCTCGGCCTCCTTTAGCAGTAATGATATCTGTAACAAATGTAGCATATTTGCAGCGCTGGAGGCCAGGATTACTGAATTGGAGACTCGGCTTCGCACCCTTCATTCACCCATAGCTAGCCAGGCCCCTGTAGCTGGTGGAGCCGAAGATAGCGTAGGCCCCGCTAGCTGTTCCCCGGCAGACCCCAAGCAGCTGGGGAAAGAGGGCGGCTGGGTGACGGTGAGGAGGAAGCATAGTCCTAAACAGAAGCCCCAGGTACACCACCAACCCATTCATGTGTCTAACCATTTTTCCCCACTCGGCGACACACCCGCCGGGGGTCAAACTCTGGTAATTGGTGATTCTGTTTTCAGACGTGAAGCTAGAGACACCGGCAACCATAGTCAATTGTCTTCCAGGGGCCAGAGCAGGCGACATTGAAGGAAATTTAAAACTGCTGGCTAAGGGTAAACGTAAATTCAGTAAGATCATAATTCACGTCGGCAGTAATGACACCCGGTTACGCCAATCGGAGGTCACTAAAATCAATATTGAATCGGTGTGCAACTTTGCCAAAACAATGTGGGACTCTATAGTTTTCTCTGGTCCCCTCCCCAATCAGACCAGGAGTGACATGTTTAGCCGCACGTTCTCCTTAAATTGCTGGCTGTCTGAGTGGTGTCCCAGAAACGATGTGGGCTTCATAGATAATTGGCAAACCTTCTGGAGGAAACCTGGTCTTGTTAGGAGAGACGGCATCCATCCTACTTTGGATGGAGCAGCTCTCATTTCTAGAAATATGGACAAATTTATTAAACCTCCCAAAATATGACTATCCAGAGTTGGGACCAGGAAGCAGAGTTGCAGTCTTACACACCTCTCTGCAGCTTCTCTCCTCCTGCTACCCCCCCAAAAACCCATCTCCATAGAGACTGTGTCAGCTCCCAAACAGACAAAAAACAAACTAAAAACCAGCAACAAACAACTTAAACATAAACAATCACAAAGAAAGAACAATACAGTATCCACATCTGAACCAAAGAGTAAAACAGTGAAATGTGGATTATTAAATATTAGGTCTCTCTCCTCCAAGTCTCTGTTAGTACATGACTTAATAATTGATCAACAAATCGATTTACTCTGCCTTACAGAAACCTGGTTGCAGCAGGATGATTATGTTAGTTTAAATGAATCAACACCCCCGAGTCATTCTAACTACCAGAAATCTCGAAGCACAGGCCGAGGGGGCGGTGTGGCAGCAATTTTTCACACCAGCCTATTAATTAATGAAAGACCAAGACAGACTTTTAATTCATTTGAAAGCCTGATGCTTAACATTGTCCACCCTAGCTGTAAAACTCAGAAACCAGTCTTACTTGTTATCATCTATCGTCCACCTGGGCCTTACACAGAGTTTCTGTCTGATTTCTCAGACTTTATATCTAATTTAGTTCTGAGCTCAGATAAAATAATTATTGTGGGTGATTTTAACATCCATGTAGATGCTAAAAATGACAGCCTCAACATGGCATTTAATCTGTTATTAGACTCAATTGGTTTCTCTCAAAATGTAAAAGAACCCACCCACCACTTTAATCACACTCTAGATCTTGTTTTAACATATGGCATCGAACCTGAACATTTAACAGTGTTTCCTGAAAACCCTCTCCTGTCTGATCATTTCCTGATAACATTTACATTTACAATAATTGATTACACAGCAGTGGAGAGTAGACTTTATCAAAGTAGATGTCTTTCTGAAAGCGCTGTAACTAAGTTTAAGAATATAATCCACCCACTGTTATCATCTTCAGTGCCCTGTACTAACACAGAGCAGAGCAGCTATCTGAACGCTACCCCAACAGAGGTCGATTATCTTGTTAATAATTTCACCTCCTCACTACGTACGACTCTGGATACTGTAGCTCCTGTGAAAACTAAGGCCTCAAATCAGAAGTACCTGACTCCGTGGTATAATTCTCAAACACGTACCCTAAAGCAGATGACTCGTAAGCTGGAGAGGAAATGGCGTGTCACAAATCTAGAGGATCATTATTTAGCCTGGAGAAATAGTTTGCTGCTTTATAAGAAAGCCCTCCGCAAAGCCAGAACATCTTACTATTCATCACTGATTGAAGAAAATAAGAACAACCCCAGGTTTCTCTTCAGCTCTGTAGCCAGGCTGACAAAAAGTCAGAGCTCTTTTGAGCCAACCATCCCTTTAACGTTAACTAGTAATGACTTCATGAACTTCTTCACAAATAAAATTTTTATCATTAGAGAAAAAATTACCAATAATCATCCCACAGATGTAATATTATCTACAGCTACTCTTAGTACCATTGATGTTAAGTTAGACTCTTTTTCTCCAATTGATCTTTCTGAGTTAACTTCAATAATTACTTCCTCCAAACCATCAACGTGTCTTTTACACCCCATTCCTACAAAACTGCTCAAAGAAGTCCTGCCATTAATTCATTCTTCGATCTTAAATATGATCAACCTATCTCTAATGATCGGCTATGTACCACAGGCCTTCAAGCTGGCTGTAGTTAAACCTTTACTCAAAAAGCCATCTCTAGACCCAGCAGTCTTAGCTAATTATAGGCCAATCTCCAACCTTCCTTTCATATCAAAAATCCTTGAAAGAGTAGTTGTCAAACAGCTAACAGATCATCTGCAGAGGAATGGTTTATTTGTAGAGTTTCAGTCAGGTTTCAGAGCTCAGCACAGCACAGAAACAGCTTTAGTGAAGGTTACAAATGATCTTCTTATGGCCTCTGACAGTGGACTCATCTCTGTGCTTGTCCTGCTAGACCTTAGTGCAGCATTCGATACTGTTGATCATAATATCCTATTAGAGCGATTAGAACATGCTGTAGTATTACAGGTACTGCACTGCAGTGGTTTGTATCATATCTATCTAATAGACTCCAATTTGTGCATGTAAATGGAGAGTCCTCTTCACACACTGAGGTTAATTATGGAGTTCCACAGGGTTCAGTGCTAGGACCAATTCTGTTTACATTATACATGCTTCCCTTACGGTGTGTTCACACCGAACGCGATGGACGCGAATAAAACGCCCCAAACGCCCCTAATTTGACGCGTGTACATTCGCGTCTCAACGCGTGTCCAAGAAAAATCCATCGCGCGTCAAAATATGATATTTTGACGCGCGTGAACCGGAAATGTGGGAGGAATGTGGGAGGGAGTTGTGCCAGACCTGGTTTTGCAAGATGGCAGCTATCGAGCTAGCGCTTGAAGAGAGAGTCTCCCTTCTCTCTGTACTGTGGAGAGCAGAGCAGCAGCGTAAAAGACGTCCTCGCCGTACCTGGGTCCATCAGGTCCTCCAGAGGCATGAGCAGTTTGGTGAGTTTCACCACTTGCTCCAGGAGCTGCGCCTGGATGACGGCCGATTCCAGCGCTATCACCGTCGGCCAGTTTGAGGACCTGCTTTCCCTCGTCGGTCCCAGCATCGCCCGCCTAGACACCAACTACAGACGCTCAATCCCACCTGCAGAGCGCCTGTCCGTCTGCCTGAGGTTAGTAAAACTATTTAATACGGTAGTCCTTTATTGATATCTGTGCTAATATGCTAATCCATCCAGTTATACACTGCTAACATGGATGTGCTATGCTAACAGTGAATGCTGTCGGTGTTTACTGAAAGCAAACTGTGGTACAGAGACGACTCTTTATAATATTTCTAGTGATACTCAGAAGCTCTCATCAAGCCCCGATTTAATTCGATTTATGCTGTTATCAGTGTTTGCATGATAGCATGGCTGTGGTGTCACATCAATGTATGCGCTCGGTGTTTGCTGATATCAAACTGTAGCATTAGGACCACTGAGTTAACCTTTGTAGTGATACTCACTCCTTTTTATTTAGACCTGGTTTAATTCTGGGATAGTTGAATATTTGTATATAATCCCTGCAGCTGTCAGACTCTATAGCAGGGGTCACAGCCTTTATTAAAACAGAGTTAGATAAAACTGTGAACAGTTTGGTTCATCTCTAGTTACATGGTTCTATCTTGATAAGCTGTCTTATCACAGATTAATTTTTCAAAAATATTAATGATTTAAGCAAGGAAAGGGCTACATGTCAACATACAACTCTTTATTTCTATTAATGTCTTACTTCATTCCTACCTGATTGACATGTTTAGGAATTGTGAGTGATTGGCTCACTGTAGTTGTGAAAGTTGCTACCAATCAAATTATGATATGTTAAAGTTAAAACAAAACACAACTGTTTTAGATATGATCTAATATACATTTTGTAATTATCCTTATAATTACAAAAGGTTTTATGTAAGATTCATGTTTTGTGATTTAAATCTGACATCACAAAAGTATTTTGGAATTTGAATAATGTATTTTGTAACTGCAGTACACATAATACTGATTTTGAACAATTTTGTCCAGGTTCCTTGTCACCGGGGACTCCTTCAGGACCATCGCGTTCAGTTTCAGAGTCGGTGTGTCCACGGTGAGCCAGATCACCCCCCAGGCAGCGACGTCCATCTGGGACTGTCTAGTGGACGACTTCATGGCTGTGCCTTCACCTGGAGACTGGCGGTCCATCACAGAGGGATTCCAGGAGCGCTGGAACTTTCCTCTGTGCTGTGCAGCTCTGGATGGGAAGCACATCCAGACAAAGGCACCCCATATATCATATAGGAGACACACACATTGATATACACTAAATATTCATTTCATTTCTTTTTTGTGGTGCCCAAATTGATGCACCTGCTTGATTTTGTTTAAACAATTATTGCACACTTTCTGTAAATCCAGTAAACTTCTTTTCACTTCTCAAATATCACTGTGTGTGTCTCCTGTATGATATTTAACTGACATTTTTTATTGTAACAACCAACGATTTATACAGGAAAATAATGTCTATTAACAAGGTTGCCCAAACTTCTGCATCCCACTGTATCAGTATATTTTGTCATTAGTATAATATGAAATAAATTCTACATGTGTCAAGTCGTGTGTCAACATTTGCTGTGTAGTAGAACTGAGACATTAGTCATTATAAACATTTATTTGAAATAATATTAAAAGTCTCAAACAGAAAAACATTAAACATAAATATATAAAATATAAGAATTTACAGAGAGACAGGAATAAAAAGGACCAGCTGCTCTCCAGAGCAGGAACAAGGCTGAGGAGGAAATGCTCCATTGGAGACTGGTGTGGCCTCTTCAGGGACTCCAGGATGGCCAGCTCCACCGCCGATGGACCGTCCTGGGACCCGTCCCTCATCTGCCTCGGAGCCGTCCTCCTCTGTGGGCCTGTAAAACAGCACAAAACACAAAGAAATGAGAAGGCTGCTACTAGATTTTAATTTCAACATTGAAAAAAAAAAACAATAACAGGATATAATCAGATTGGTTGTAGATATTTAGTAAAGGTGATCACAAGGGAATCCCACCGACTAAAAAGGTATCAGTGCTTGCTGTACATATCTGTGGGTGCAGCAGCAGGAGCTCAGGGACTGGGGATGCTCTGCTGCAGAATCAGTTGGTTCTATCAATACAGTATTAAATGTTAACAGGTTCGATATAATAATCGTAGAGTAGACAGTGGTCCCTCATTTATTGCAGGGGTTCTCAGAATAACTAGCCCCTGGTCACAGTTCTCACAATTGATTCTCAAAGTGCAAACCTTTGTAGATTGCAAAACGTAAAAGTATTATTATGCCGCGGTTTGTCTTCATCTGCCTGCCACTTTCGTGCGCCTTTTTCCCTCACGGTGCAGGTGTCTATTTCCGAATGAGGCTCATAGTTATGGGTGTTTTTGTGCTGTTTTTTCTATTGGACGCGATGGTTATCAAAACCAAACGTGATAAATTTGGCAAGCACAGGAGATTTGTCAATCAGGCTGCAGAATGCAATGCTGTACTGTGCAATAAAAAATCAGCGAAAAAGCAAAGCAGTGACGGATGAACAGCGGGACCACTGTGTGCTGTTTATTAATAAACAATAAAATATATTCCTAAATGATAACATGCATAAAAGCAGAACGGTATTTGTACGTCAGTGGGAAAATAGCGGTGGCTTGCTAGCTTTTGTGCGGCTTCCCCGGGTCAGTGAAAACTTTCAAAAGAGAAATGAATGAACTTACCAGGTTGCCCGATCCCTTCACATATCTTCCTCCAAGCTCGGTCCTTTTTATTCCTGTCTCGGTACTGAAAGCAGCTGGTGTTGTACAGCTCCGAGTTGTTTGCTACCGCATTGATTAGCCTTCCCCTCCATTGAAGTATGAAAGGCTTTGGCTGGATCTGCCCCTTTGACCTAGGTAACAGCCACGTCACCAGGCTCCTGATTGGTTGTCGCGGCGCGATTTGACGCTGGAGTTCAGATTTTTCCAACTCGAGCGGTAGACGCGAAACGCGCGTATGCACAAAATGCAACACAAAAACTCATGCGCGTGGTTTTATTCGCGAGTCAAACGCGCCAGACGCGCTACACTGACGCGCGTTTCACGCGTTTTGGCGTTTTCGCGACGCAAATCTGCTTCCGAATTTTCGCGGGACCCGCAATCGCGCGTCATCGCGCCTTTCCATTGACTTTACATGTAAACCTGACGCTCTATTCGCGTCCATCGCGTTCGGTGTGAACACACCGTTAGGCAGTATCATTAGAAGACATAGCATACATTTTCACTGCTATGCTGATGACACCCAGCTCTATCTGTCCATGAAGCCAGATAACACACACCAATTAGTTAAACTGCAGGAATGTCTTAAAGACATAAAGACCTGGATGGCCGCTAACTTTCTGCTTCTTAATTCAGATAAAACTGAGGTTATTGTACTCGGCCCTGAAAATCTTAGAAATATGGTATCTAACCAGATTCTTACCCTGGATGGCATTACCTTGGCCTCCAGTAATGCTGTGAGGAAACTTGGAGTCATTTTTGACCAGGACATGTCCTTCAACGCACATATTAAACAAATATGTAAGACTGCTTTCTTCCATTTGCGCAACATCTCTAAAATTAGAAATATCCTGTCTCAGAGTGACGCTGAAAAACGAGTTCATGCATTTATTACTTCCAGGCTGGACGACTGTAATTCATTATTATCAGGATGTCCAAAAAACTCGCTGAAAAGCCTTCAACTAATCCAAAATGCTGCGGCAAGAGTCCTGACAGGGACTAGAAAGAGAGAGCATATTTCTCCTGTTTTGGCTTCCCTTCATTGGCTTCCTGTTAAATCCAGAATTGAATTCAAAATCCTGCTCCTCACATACAAGGTCTTAAATAATCAGGCCCCATCTTATCTTAATGACCTTGTAGTACCATATCACCCTAATAGAGCACTTCCGTCTCGCACTGCAGGCCTACTTGTTGTTCCTAGAGTATTTAAAAGTAGAATGGGAGGGAGAGCCTTCAGTTTTCAGGCCCCTCTTCTGTGGAACCAGCTTCCAGTTTGGATTCAGGAGACAGACACTATCTCTACTTTTAAGATTAGGCTTAAAACTTTCCTTTTTGCTAAAGCATATAGTTAGGGCTGGACCAGGTGATCCTGAATCCTCCCTTAGTTATGCTGCAATAGATGTAGGCTGCCGGGGGATTCCCATGATGCATTGAGTTTTTCCTTTCCAGTCACCTTTCTCACTCACTATGTATTAATAGACCTCTCTGCATTGAATCATATCTGTTATTAACCTCTGTCTCTCTTCCACAGCATGTCTTTATCCTGTCTTCCTTCTCTCACCCCAACCGGTCGCAGCAGATGGCCGCCCCTCCCTGAGCCTGGTTCTGCCGGAGGTTTCTTCCTGTTAAAAGGGAGTTTTTCCTTCCCACTGTCGCCAAAGTGCTTGCTCATAGGGGGTCATATGATTGTTGGGTTTTTCTCTGTATCTATGAAGCGCCTTGAGGCGACTTTTGTTGTGATTTGGCGCTATATAAATAAAATTGAATTGAATTGAATGTAGTGATCTGCTAGAGGGTGTGGGGGGCCACTGCCCCGTAGAAGAAAAGTCTTCTGGAAAAGAGTTGATGTTGTGTAAAATCATAATAAAAAGAAAACGGCAAGATTTATTTATCATATGTAACAGTACAGGTGTCACAGAGGTGCAGTGTTAGTGTCTGTAAGTTTCCTTCACATTACAAGGACTTAGCTGGTGATTCTAAACTGGCCAGATGGTCACAATTGTAAGCCAGAAGCAGCTTCTGACAGCTGGGATAAGCTCAAACTCTCTCTCTGCCTCAAGTCAGATAGAATGGATAAAGAGATCTTCAACCAAATATTTTTAAACATTTTGCTGGCTTTAAATTGAAAATGAGCAGATATTTCAGAGAGAGATGAGTTTGTGTGTTTGTCAGCTGTTTGTGTGGAGTTGTTCTTTATGTTCGCCTCAAATCAACCTGAGTGTCATTTCTCTTTAGTTCTGATCTCACTGCTGAGCTGCACAACAAACCAAGGTCAGTAACCTCCTTCTGTCACAGTTTAAACCTGATAAACTCTGACAAGTTTTACACATTTGGATTAAAACCTTCAGTAAAGATCAAAAATGTGATCATCAGTTTTTCATTGTAACCCTCACAGCTCGTCTGACTGTGAGTCCCAGCAGCTCTCAGTTCTTTGAATATGACTTTGTGTCTCTGAGCTGTGAGGAGGACGACAGCTCTGCTGGATGGACTCTGAGGAGAAACACAAGCAAACAACAGAGGACTCAGTGTGGAGATGTGTGGGGAGAAGGTGCTGGTTCTTCCTGTAACATCACTGTTTTCCCATTGGACAGTGGAGTTTACTGGTGTGAGTCCAGAGAGGGTCCCATCAGTAACATGGTTAAGCTGACAGTCACTGGTAAGCTGAGTGTGTGGAGTTAGTGTTGATGAAGCTGTGTGTAAATGGATGAAATGCTGTAGTTTGTCTCTGTGTTGAGGTGGATCAGTGATCCTGCAGAGTCCTGTCCTCCCTGTGATGGAGGGAGATGACGTCACTCTGCTCTGTAAAACAGAGACCACTCCCTCCAACCTCCCAGCTGCTTTCTATAAAGATGGCTCCCTCATCAGGAACATGACTACAGGTCACATGACCATCCAGCATGTTTCCAGGTCTGATGAAGGCCTCTACAAGTGTGACATCAGCGGTCATGGAGAGTCTCCATCCAGCTGGATCACTGTCACAGGTGACACACTCACCTGTCTGTGTTTCTGCAGCTTTCAACATTCACAATGTGACGACAACTTAATGACTGTGTTTGCTTTATTTTAGACAAACCATCCACACCACCTCCTGGTTCCCCTCTCATACCTGTGTTGTCATCTGTTGGATCAGTCTGTTTTCTGATCCTACTGGTGTTACTGGTTTTGTTGATTAGACAACATGTTCACATTAAACCTAAAGGTGAGAGTCAGATTTCATGAGTTTGAGTTGTTTAATAATCTAGTTATCTATTGTGATTACTCCTTGTTGTTACACATTATAAAACTAAAATACCCTTTTTTCAGTGCTTTTAATGAAAGATTATTTTATATTGTTTTTCTCTCTTATCTGACTTTTTATTTATTTAAACAGATCAAGCTGTGAAAGAAGAGATCACATACAGTGACATTAGAATAAAACATCATCAACACCAACAACAACCAATAAAACAAAACAAAGGTAATACTGAGTGCTTTGATCGGTGCTGGCAGTTGGGTGGTTGCAAGATTGTGTTTTGTTTGTTTGTTTGTCTTTGTTTTTCTGAAATTTGAATACTGTAGAGGAACATTGACATTTTCATATTGTATTTGTAAATATATAAGGACATCGTGGGCGACCGTGGTTCAGGGGGTTGGGAAGCGTATCTGTAACCGGAAGGTCGCCGGTTCGATCCCCGGGCTCTGTCCTGGTCGTTGTGTCCTTGGGCAAGACACTTTACCTACTGCCTACTGGTGTTGGCCAGAGGGGCCGATGGTGCGATATGGCAGCCTGGCTTCTGTCAGTCTGCCCCAGGGCAGCTGTGGCTACAACTGTAGCTGCCTCCACCAGTGTGTGAATGTGAGAGTGAATGAATAGTGGCATTGCAAAGCACTTTCGGTGCCTTGAAAAGCGCTATATAAATCCAATCCATTATCATAAGAAAGAAAGAACTGAAAAACCTCAAAAGCTAAGCATATTAGCCAATTATGTTGTTGTTGCATTGATCCATGGTGACACCTTTCAGACCTGTACTATCACTGTAAACATGTTTGTCATCTTATTTATTAAACTGGTATTAGGGTATTCATAACTAGCATGGTGTTTATTTAATCACAGATAGAAAGAGGCTTTGTGATGTCCATAGTAGAAAAGTGTAGAAAACTTCGATGAGAGGATGTTATCAACTAATACTGCCTGTCTTTGGTTAACCCTTGTGATGTCCTCCCGATTTGCATACAATGTGAGCCATCAGGGGTCAAAAGTGTCCCCACTTCATTTGACTGTTTTTTAAAGTATAAAGTATAAATTGTCAATCAATTCAGTGTTACACCTTAGTTTTACTTAAGACCAACACATTAACACAAAATTTACTCAACATTTTACATTTTAGGGCCACCAGACCTTCTTTACAAAAAATAAACCCTGTTTTTTTAGCGAAAACAAATTGAGAAAATTAAATATTTAATTGTTTAGATAATTTTGACTATCTGAATAACTAGAGAGTGCTGTATGTTGAACTTTAGTGAGAATTTTTTTTTTCAAGCGTTTATAAATTTTTAATGGCAGCAAATAATCACACTGGTGGTCCTCAGGGGTCAAAAATGTCCCCACTTCATTTGACTGTTTTTTAAAGTAAAAAGTATAAATTGTCAATCAATTCAGTGTTACACCTTAGTTTTACTTAAGACCAACACATTAAAACAAAATTTACTCAACATTTTACATTTTAGGGCCACCAGACCTTCTTTACAAAAAAATAAACCCTGTTTTTTAGCGAAAATAAAAAAAGAAAATTAAATATTTAATTGTTTAGATAATTTTGACTATCTGAATAACTAGAGAGTGCTGTATGTTGAACTTTAGTGAGAATTTTTTTTTTGAACCATTTAAATTTTTTTAATGGCAGCAAATAATCACACTGGTGGTCCTCAGGGGTCAAAAATGTCCCCACTTCATTTGACTGTTTTTTTAAAGTATAAAGTATAAATTGTCAATCAATTCAGTGTTACACCTTAGTTTTACTTAAGACCAACACATTAACACATAATTTACCCAACATTTTACATTTTAGGGCCACCAGACCTTGTTTACAAAAAATACACCCTGTTTTTTAGCGAAAATAAAACAAGAAAATTAAATATTTAATTAAATTAAATATTAAAAAAAATTTTTTTTTTTTTTTAAATTCTCACTAAAGTTCAACATACAGAGTGCTGTATGTTGAACTTTAGTGAGAATTCTTTTTTTGAACCATTTATAAATTTTAAATGGCAGCACATAATCACACCTGTGGTCCTCAGGGCTCAAAAATGACCCCGTTTGCTTTGAAGCAACAAGTATAAAATATCATCCATCTCTGTGTTTCAAGGTTTTATTCAACTTTATTCCAACTCATTGCCTGACAGTTTTCTATATTTTGGCATGGTAGGAGGGCATGAGTCTGAGTGAAGGCAAACTTTCATGAGGACAAAGGCGTGTCCATATTTGACCCAAGTGCAGGAGGAAGCTCAGGTTTATTCCTCTGCACTGGTCCCATCATGGACAGCATTCTTTCTGCAGTTGCAGGCCAAGGGGCATATACAGTAAACAAGCTGTTACAGGTGATTGTTTTCTTTTGGAAACCTGCAATGTTAGGGACAACTCGTGTCCTGACTGCAGGACAGACGGTTTGCCATCGCACACGAGCATGTTCCATGTACAGCTGGACCTGCATCACATGCTGCCCATGTTTTTGTCTCAAAGTTCCCTGGTTTACTTGGATGTTCTGTTGGAGGGGACAGAGTCCTCTGAAGGGGACTTGGTGCTCATACAGTCACATCAGTACCAGGATCTTACATCACAGCAGGAGGAACACCCACTTGTGTTTCAAGTCAAGTCAACACCAACACACATCATACACCTCAAATGGGAGCACGTTTGTGTCATGAACGACGATCATCTATTGTGTCTTTATCAAGAAATTATGTCCTTTTTGTGCTTCTATGATTAATCTTGTGTCAGCATGAAAACTTCTCTACCAGACTCAGGATGTCATAAACTGGCCGTAGCGACTCTACTGGATGCACGGCAGTAAGAATCAACACACCCACATATGCCTACAGCTGCATTCGGTCCATTTTTCTTCCTCTCTTGTTGTCCCTCCTTGTTCATCATTGAGTTGGCTGTAGAGCAGGTCATCTGCTAATTGGATGGTTGTTGGTTCAATCTCTGTGTGCTCTAGTCTGGAGTTCTTACCAAGGTGTCCTTGGGCAAGTTACTGAACCCCAACTTGGTCTCTGATGCATCCATTGGCATGTGAACGTTAAAAAGCAGAATACAAGCAGAATACACTGTGTATAATGCTTTCAGTACTCGAGTAGAAAAGCCACTGAAGGAGTATGGGACCTGGCACATGTGCTTGGACTGTGGTAGATCATCTTTCTCTGAGGCACATGAGAGAGTCGTGCATCGTCTGTCACTGGGAAGGTTAGAAGACCAGATCAGTGTTTCCTCACGTTACTGCAAATATTCCTCTGTCTCAGCTGATTCCTCTTTCCTGCTTGATTCTTTGTCTTCATCATAATTGAAATGGATGATGTGTAGTCCTCTGACACATCTTCTATTTCAGTTTCACATTCTGAAAATTCAAGAAACTTCAAGAAGCCCAGTCACTTTCTCTCCAAGCTCCTCAGACTACCATGTCCTGGATGCCTGAGAACCTACTTGAACATAGTTCAGATTCTTCATCACTTTTCTTCACTTCATAGCCTTCTTCCACTTCTGCAGGTGGCTGATGTGCTTTTTCAGAGAAAGGGTAGCATGTGCTCTAAATATTGACAATATTTTCTATATCTTCTAACCCTGGATCTTCCTGAACATTGATTCTCCCTCCTCATTATACTAGAGGACAATATGTGCTTTGTCCTACTGGTCATTGCTTTGCACAACATGGTAAAAAAAAGTATGCTCATCAAAGTATGCAAATCTCCAGTGCAATGGAGGCTTTTGAGGATACTTTCTGTGTATGTATTATTGTAGAGTCTACCTTACAATACGAAACACTTTGATGCGGCTGTTGTTGTGATTTGGCGCTGTATAAATAAAATTTCATTGAATATAGAGCACCTGCCTCCTCATTGTGCTGCCTGTTGTGGTTGTTATGACCAGTGCTTGACCCCACACATCAGTGATCCAAGATCAAAGATGTTTGAAAACAGTATGGTGTGAAAATACGGCTCTTTGCAACACTTTGTACTTTGGGGTCATTTTTGTCCACGAGGGCAAACAACGTTATAAAATTCAATAAAAACCACATAAATAAATCAAATTACTTGAAACTTATTCCAATCATTCATAGTATAGTAATGAATAACTTCTGTTATTTTCAGCCCATTTGATGAATAACAAATACATTTTTGATAGCAAAAGATTTCTTTAGAGGACAAAAATGACCCATGGACAACACAACAGACACAAATTGTAGATTGTGCAAAGTAATGTAATATAGTAAAAGTTTGAAATGTGACTCTATGCATACAGTTTGTCGAGTTAGAAATAACGTCACACTTCATCTTTAGACAGGAGCTTGATCAACTGATGTATCTGCTGAATGGTCAGATTTGCTTCTAGGTGGATTTTGATGAAACTTTACAGGGCAGATCATTTTTGATAATATAATAATATTTCAGGTTTTTGGAAGAAGATATTAATTTTATCCCATTAGCCACACAAATTTTTCATTATTTCCAACTTATTTACTTTATTTACTTTATAATTTAAACCAATGGAAGGTTTTAATCTTGATTTGTGTTTTAAACTTAAAGAGAGGGACTTTATTTCAAACAGTCACACAGCGGTGTGCAGGTTGACAGATGATCCTTTTACCCCTGTAATGGCACTGTGACACATTCAGCTACGTTTCACCATCTACGTTAATTAAGCTCATCTTTGGACAGTTTCAAACTTCTCTGTTGTATTGTGACAAATATGTAACTTCGTTAAATACATTATCAAGTTTATGAGGATAGTTCGTGTGCTTCTCTCATAGTTTAGTCTAAGGTAACTGGACAGCAATCTTTATGTTGCTTTTTAACTTTACCTAACAGTCGAAGCATCTTTTTCAAAGCTGGCTGCAGTCATACACACATTTCAACACTCGGACACACATTTCCTAAAAGGAAAACAAACCATCAACTCTCTGAATAATAGACACCCCACTCTAAATCCTGAGCCAGTAAATCAACAGTACTTTGGGATCCAAGGTGAGAGCTGGATAAATGCTGCGATGCATCAGGGATCCTTGCAGGAGAAAACAAGAAACAAGAACTATTAGTTGTACCCCACACCCTTCTTACAGGATGTTAAAAAAAACTGTGGGTTTTTTTCTTCTTGAGTAATTTCAGACTTCTAAATTTAACATAGAAGAACCAACATGTGTCATTCTGTTGAATTCAACTGAGAATCTAAAGCGTCTCATTAGCACACAGAAGGGTAGCTTTCTTTTACCATGCATGATTTGACACTAAGCTTATCAGAAAGGCAAGAGCAGTTTCAACTTATCTGTTGACATTACTCAACATCCTGAAATATTTATTGTGCTTTGTTGAAAAACTAAGAGATATTAAAGAGATTACAGTATATACAAAGTCTGATACTTCTATCCACCTGTGAAAAATGTACAGAATTTAAGACTTTACATTTAAGTTTGTATGTTAAAGTTTTTGCAATTGATGCTTTTTTATTTATTTTCTTTATCCAAAATCTAATAACTTGATTGTCTTTATCAAATGTGAGTCTTAGTCTTTAAAGTTTGCAGTTGTGTGTTGATTGTTGTTCTTCGCGTGCTGGACTGTGCGTTTGTGGTAGGTGGTTAACAGACACTAACAGTGCTGCAGTCGTCCAACATCCTGTTTCTCATCATCAAGAAAAAGTTTTAACACAGGCGTGAAGACAAAGAAGAAAGAACTAAACTAACTTCAGTGTTTGCTTGCATTTTAACTGACTTCACATTTATGTGACATCAATATTTGAAATTACATTTACTTTGGTTTTGTCCTTTATGTATGTGTGACTGTGCAGAAGGTGATCCAGCTGTAATCTACTCAGGAGTGAGAAATGACAACATCAAATATGAACAAATCGTCATCACAGACAAGAAAGAAAAATCAAAGGCGAGAGGTACATCAGCTCTTTGTCTCCATCCTTCACTTCTACAGCCAGACTGAGGCTGTGGTTTAGCAGGGTTAGGCTTCACCATGTTAGTCATGCTAGCATCTTCTAATTAGCATAAGGCTGATGAAAATACAATGGATGGATGGTTAACGTTTATTACAGTTTATCGGCTGCACACACAAAATCACACACATGTCACCCACATTCTGGAAAATGATATCAATAGGATAACTGCATTATGCACAAAATTATAATAAATTCAAACAAGATGATATTTTCATGCAAAATGATTTGTTCTCATAAGATCATCCATCCATCATTTCTTACTACTTATGTAGGTGCAACAGCTTAAACAGCTCTGCTCTGAAGCTCTTCTGGGGAAAAATCACTGCGTTCCCAACCAGCTGAAAGACATGTTCTGAGAAAACGGTCCAGTCAGACTAATGGGTGGCTGTATTTGGATTCAAAATGTACAACCCAGGAAATTGCTGAATTCTGTTTAACAAGTTTATTTACAAAACTTAAACAACAACCTCCTGAGACTGGGACCAAACAGGTTGGTGAGACTAATTCAGGGCATATTTTGAATAATGCAGTTGTGCTCAGTGTTTACTTGGTATTTCTCCAGAGAGTGGTGGAGGGTGGTGAGTTAAGCAGGTGAATCTCAGTCCTCTTTCCAATCTAAATTCCAAGGTGAATCACGCAGAAGGTGATAATTTTATTTTTTAAAATCAGACACTAGTACAATGAAAAAAATAAAAAACAAACAAACAAAGGACCTACTCCCAGAAGTTGTCTAGTAGCGTTTTGTGGGAGAAACGTTTCGTCACTCATCCAAGTGACTTCTTCAGTCTCAGCTGACTGCAGGTTTCAATCTTATAAACAGTACATTTGCATAATGACTGAAACCAGCCCACTGAAGGAACAATGGGCTGGGAGGTCAGTTCCTTAATCTTAATTAATCAATTAACCACTGATCAATGGCCATGAGTCCCATTCACAGAGAGTTGGGTAATGGCTGCAATCACAGCATTGTAAGATGGCGAAAGATGTACCCTTAGGCCCCCTCCTCGATTCAGAGATGGTCTTTCTCTTTTCACGTAAATGGCCTCTTTGACTCCGCGCTCAAACCAGCGTTCCTCCCTGTCCAGGATGTTACATCCTCATCATTGAAAGAGTGTCCACTGGCCTGTAGGTGTAAATAGACTGCAGAGTCCTGGCCTGATGAGGTGGCTCTTCTGTGTTGTGCCATCTACTTCACCAGAGGTTGTTTGGTTTCCCCGATGTATAAATCCTGGCAATCCTGCACTTAACAGCGTACACTATGTTACTCTGTTTGTGTCGGGGACCCGATCCTTGGAGTGGACCAGTTTTTGGCGCAGCGTGTTTTGGGGTTTAAAACCCACAGAGATGTGGTGTTTAGAAAAAATGCGTCTCAGTTCTTGACACATATGGGATTGTTAAGGAGTCAACAGATAACTGCTGCACCAGTTTTCCTTGCAGCCCGGTTCAGAGAGGGAGTGGCAGGAGTGGTGCATTGAATGTCTACACTAATTTCTGTTGGAATTAATAAAGGTTTGCAAAAAGTGTTTTTCTCTGTTTATGGCAGGACCGTGGGTAGGTTCACTTGAGGTTGCTACTAGGCTGCTTGTGGCCCGTTGGCTGCTGTAGATGTTGTGGTGCTGTCTTGGCTGACACACCTCTGCAACATAGCCCGGAGTTCTGGATTAGTGCCTCTGGATTGCCAGCCTAGAATGGTGGTTCCCCTTTTTAAGAGAGCAGTCCAGGGTAGGCTCCAATCACACATTCCTCAGCCTATCTTGGGAGGTCTACACCTGAGTACTGAAGAGGAGTCTTTTAGTTAAACCTTGGATTCAAGACGAACAGTGTGTTTTTTTCCCTGGTTGCTAAACACCGGACCAGCTCTTTGTCCCCTTGAGAATATCCCAGGGAGCTTCTGTTTAGAGTTTTGTCCCAGTGAGCAACACTTAATAAATGGCAGACTTGTGCTTGTGTTTCAGGAGGACATCTAAAAAGAGACTGACTGAAGAGACCAATCAGTCAGTTCCCAATTTCTATTTTTATTTTAAGTTCTGTGTGGAAACCACAGAAGTTACTTCCTCTTGCTGATTCCAGATAATGGTAGCCTGATTCTGATGACTCTAACCACTTGTCTTCTGCTTTGGGCAGTAACAGTGTTCATGTTGTGAGAACGAGTTTGCATGTTGCTCTGTGGTAAAATGTATCAGGCTGTCTGATAGAAGACAGCAGCTTTGTGGTCGTCTGTCTTCCTTTTTTACAAACATCCCCCCAAAGTTCTTTGTGGTTACTGTGTTTCACAGCAGAGCTGCTAAGAAGCTGTTAGAAAAAAACACAGTGAGAATCTGCTGCTCTTTATAAAATTGATCACTTAATCTCTTCAGAATCAAAATAAAAACTGTTTGCCATAGCTGCAGTGCAGTAAAAATGACATAACTGTAGTTTTAACTTCAGTGTTTTACTCTGCAGAGTGCAATCCAGCTACAATCTACTCAGAAGTGAGAGCAGGCGACGTCTGCCATGGACCGAAAACCACCAGATCAAAGAGGCCCAAAGGTACAGCTGCACTTTAACTTTGTACAGAGCCGAGCAAACCACGTGTTCACTGAAGCTCAGTAAGTCTAATCTCTGTCAGAAAGGAAACTGTAACTTTGTTTGAACTGTGTGTTTGTGTTCACACTTTAAACCAGAGCCAGACACCATCTACTCTTTACTGAAGTAGTCCACCAGTCCAGCCACTGACGTCCAGCTGCTGGCCTCTAACTGGTCCTCCCAGCACCTCAGACCAGAGGACATCCACAGATTTTCACTGAGATAATTCAAAAATAACATCCTATTTTTACTTGCTTTAAATGTTTTTTTTTTATTGCAAATGAGAATATAAATATGTTAATATGATTCATAACTCTATTATTAATATCTTTATTCATGTTTGTTGGTTCTTGCAGTGGGAAATTATTTTCAGCATTAATAAACTTCTCTTCTAGTGTGTTTTTAGTGTTTTTCTCACGTGGTCGTGGGCTTCAGAAATATGTGAAATGGAAAATGTGACTTGTTTGGTTGTGGCTAATCGATGCACACCTCCTTACATGCAGAGAAGCTGAACAACCACACGCTAAAAACTGCACAGTGGCTGAAAACTGCACAGAAACACTTCACCACGTGTTTTGCACGTTTGAGGCCGAAGAATTTATTTATTTAGTTTTATTTTTTATTTTACTGAGAACCAAGCAGCAGCAAGTTACATGGCAAAAGTATTCATGTTTAATTATGTTTGAAAATTTAATAAAAAAAAATATGCTAAAAATTTCTGGTAGCAGCTTCTCAGCAGAGAGACGTTTTTATATCTGATAAAGTAACTCAGACTAACTTCCTGAACCAGCACAGGGCCCTTCCTGTTTAACCTCTCACAGAAGCTTAAAATGACCACAAGTCACAATCAAAATCTTTTTCCATCTACTGGTTGATCTGCTTCATTAATGACATCAGTTTAAAGCCACGAGCGAGACAGGACTACTGCTTTAACTGTTTTCAAAGCGGAAGATAAGACAAAAAGTTTGTGTTCAAACTGCAGAACAAAGCAAAGACTGAGCAGGTTTGGTTTGTTTAAGGCAGCTAACAGTCAGAAGCCTGAAACAACAACAGGAAATGAAAGAGACGAGCACTACAAACACCTGAATAAGAAGACCGACTTTTAACCAGTGACTTTGACTGAACGTCAAACAGACGTTTGACTGAGAGTTACAGTCGTTAAGATGCGAGCTGTTTGTTACAGGAGACATTTCTCCTCACAAACAGCAGCAGCAAAAAAAAAGTAAAATTGAAAGGTTTAAAAGTAGAAATAAAGGATGTCAATATTTTAATTTTTAACAGGGATGTTGATGAGTGAATGAATTTAAATGAGAAAAAAGAAGAAATTTCACATTTTCTAAATTTAATTATTGCTAATCATGAAGTCTGGTTCTGCTGCTTCCTGTTAAAAGCTAGTTCTTCTTTCCCACAGTCACCAACCACTGCTCACAAAGCATTTCATGATTGGTGAGCTTTTCCCTTAATGTTTATGGACTTTAAAATTTAAGGAACCTGTGAACTTGTGTAGAGAAAAAAAAATACAGTTATTATTAATTCTTCTTCTTTTGGTAAAAACTGGAAAATGCAAGAAAATATTTCACAGATGATTTCTCAATAGTCACAGATGGTGTTAGCGCACAGCTCACTTCCTCTTTGTCATGTCCCTCACTGTGGGCTCACTTTTCAGCCTAAATTACAAAGGCTTCAATGACAGGGCTGTGCATTTAGTGAAACAATATGTAGTGCATAATTACAAGAATTACAAGAAGAGCAAAACAACACAATTTATTTTAACTCATATCTGACAGGAGTTGGAACAAGACACGTGATTGAAATGTGATTTAAACAAAATATATGTTTTAATATTTTGTGAGTGCATTCGTTTCAGAGTTATATGTGCTGCAGTTGTGGAGTTGAACAGTTCTTTACAACATTCTTGTGTTTAACAGATTTCAGGCTCGGTCCACTAAAACAACACGGCAGTAAACTTGGATCCTTAGAGGTTTTTCTGTTTGTGCAGGTTTGGATGCACACTTGCTCACCACCTCTCTTCTCTCTTTGTCATGGTCACTGACCCAGTGTTTTTGGTTTTTGCACTTTTACTTTTGATTTGATTGTGAATTACGACAGTGTTTATTCTGTGGTCCCTCTGTTCTGTGTCGTCCCTGCCTGTGTATAGTCTAGTGTAGTCAGGTCTCTGTGTAAAGCCGCATCTCTGAGTCTGTCTTCTGTGTTTTGAGCTTCCTGTTTTGTTGTGATGTCCCGTCGTGTCTGGTTACTCCCAGCTGTGCTCTCCCTCTGTGTATTTAAGCCTTGTGTCTGCCTTTGTTGCTGGTTTGTCTGCATTATTGCCCTCCGTCATCCTGTGTGGTTGCTCTGCATCTGGTTTCAGGTTAGCTTTATTCTTAGTTTTCCCAATTTAGGTTTTGTCAGTCTCGCACCCTCGCCTTTTGTTGTATGTCATCCTCCTCAATAAAGCTCACTCTCATCAGAAGCCGTGCTTGCATTTTGGGTCCAGGGATAGCTCAGTAGGTAAAGTGGTCGCCCCATGATCGGAAGGTCGGCGGTTCGAATCCACTTAACGGCTACCCTGAGGTACCCCTGAGCAAGGTACCGTCCCTACACACTGCTCCCCGGGCGCCTGCTTAGTGGGCTGCCCACTGCTTCACTGAGTGAATGGGTCAAATGCAGAGAAAAACAAGTAATTTCCCCATGGGGATCAATAAAGTATCCATTATTATTATTATTATTATTAAATAACTTACACCATGCTGTGACACTCTTATTCACTCTTACAGACTGACTGCAGCATTATTTACTTACAAAACTTATTCTCCGAGCAATAAACTCCGGCAAAGCTTGTGTTGTGAAATCACTGGATGGTTGAGCATGCATCAAGACAAGACGCAGTAAAAAACAAAAAAACAGAACTCATGAAGTTAAAATGGGTGATAAGAAACAGTAACTTTCCTGTCTCTGTCTAACCTCAGAAAGATTATCACCAGCGAAGCTCCAGCACAGTGTCACCGCATCGATTACACACTAACTTTAAACGTAACTCTTTAACGCCAAAAATCCCTCCCTCCTCAAAAGAAATGAAACTTCAGACAAATTGAAATAAACAAACAAATTAATAAATATGAATTTAAAAACGAGCTTTAATTTGTATCATATTTTGTAACATCCGGCTTTATCATTTTATTTTGTTATTTCAGAGGCAGAAAATCGCATTGACGATGTAGAAGTGTCAAAAAGTCATGAATCAGATGCGACTCTTTGCTCTCTGTTCGTAACTCACCAACACTTGAACCACTTTCTGAACCAGCGAGCGACATGACCAGTGACGTCACTAACCCTTAAATCGAGCTTCTCTACAGCCTTCCTGGACACGCGCTCGGCGGAGTACGCCCCGCCCCCTCGGGTGGTTAAGGTTGTAGAAACGTCACATTATCATTAAAGCATTATTAAGCACGCGATCCAAACGCGAGTGATTTCTGCGAATGAGTCCACTTCCTGTGGTGTGAAACTCTTCTTTCATACTAGAATGAACAGCCTCGCCTCTGTCAGTGCGCCCCAGCTGGCTGTGGCTACAATGTAGCTGCCATCACCAGTGTGTGAATGTGTGTGTGAATGTGTGGATGACTGGATGTGTAAAGCGCTATACAAATACAGGCCATTTACCATTTAGAAGACGCTAGCATGTATGCTAAACACAACCATCCTTTTTCAGATCATGATGACGTATTTGTTCTGGCGTGGAAGGGATTTGTAGTTTTTAAACGGTTCCACCAACTAAAGGAATGGAGTCAAACAGAGACTGTGATCGTGAACTCTGTGTTTTAAAGGAGCAGCTCGGCCGTGGCTGTGGGTGCAGCAGGAAAATTAACAGCCTTTACAAGCCAGAGCCCACAGACGGGAAACAAAGAGACACAGACTCATACTTTCAAATGAAGACAGTCATTTCTCTAAATGAAGATTTTGGGCTGTTTTAAAACAATCAAAGTAGTTTTAATGTTCACCGTGTTTCGGCCTGCATTCGTTTTATTAGTATTTCAGACTTCAGGATGATCATGAGTGGATTTTACTTCAGTCACAGAGTCTGAATAAATGAGCAGATATCCTGGATCATCTCTGCAGCAGGAACAGGAAGCAGGAGAGATGATTTCATTTCTGTGTGTAGCTCATTTATTTAAATCTGCAGCCTTCTGTTGTTCATTATGTTCATCCATTAGTAAATAAAACGGCATTTCTAAAATAAAATGTTTTAAAACTGTTTTATTATTTTGTCTGGTCTTTTTGTTCAGCAGCATTCATGTTTTAGCACAAATACTGTAAAATGGCAGAAATGCTGTATTAAGCACGAATCATATGAAAAGCACAAATACTATATTCAGTAGAAATATGTTTTAGCAAAAGTACTATATGTGGTGTCAGCAGGTTGAGCAGGTCTTCTTTGTGTGTTCTGTGTATCGAGCAGAGCAGAATGAAGGATGATGGCATTGTATTCATTTTCTACATCACCGAATAAACAAACAAACATTCCTGTTACAAAGAGTTTGTGTTTCATTATGTGTTTTTTAAAGTTCGGCTCAGAGAATCGAAACGACACTGAAAACATGCTGTGAATAAAATAGTCAATGAAAACGCTTAAAGACCATTTTAAACCGGATCACTGAACAGAAGCTGCTCCTGATAGTTTCAGCTTTCATTTCTAAGTTGTCTCTAAGAATCGATTCATTACTGATGCTCAGCAGAGAAACAAAAAGTTAAGCAGCTCGGCAGTGACATCACTGGAATGTGGCGTTAAACACCTCGAAACAATAAGTTGGCGTGACTCCATCAGTTTTCCTCTGTTTATACCTGCACTGTAAAGGATCCACATGTTACTTCCTGGTATATTTTGGACGTACCGAGTTTAACTACAATGACTCTGTTAACATCAGCTGGTCTCTGCTTAACTCTGCTGTTTGTCTGTGTGGTGGATTTGGCCTCTTCAGGTGAGCTCTCCTTCAGGTACTACTTTCTGTTTGAACTTCATGAACGTTGCTCTCGTTTACTGTAAAACTGTCAAATGCCTTCAAGTCAGTCTATCATTATGTCCTTGAAGTGAACAAAAAGGGTTAAACTGAAAGATACTGTTTTATTCTCAGAAGGATAGATTTAAAAAAAAACATCAGCTTTTCTGCAGGTCATGTAAGAGTCTCAGGACTCTTGTGCTACGAGGCAGGGGTGCAGTCTGGTAAACAAAAAGCCCCTCTCCCCTCTTTTTACCCGGACCGCCATGAGTGATGTCACGAGGTAAAGGAAATGTGTGGAGGAGACTTTATAAAGAGTAGCTCAGAGAATCTGACAGATTAATAATGTGAGTGTGAACACAGCATTCACACTCAGGTGTGACCACAACAACCGATGTGTGAAAAAAACAAAACAAATCAGTTTACAAACTCTAACCAGCTGACTTGCTGACTGCAGGTGTGAAAACGCCATTAGACTCCACCCACCATGTCCCACCTTATCCTGATGAAGCTTCAGAGAAACTGGGACCTGAGGTTTGTTCATGCAGCTCAGATAGAGCAGCAGAAACAGTATAAAGGTCGTGATTTTAAAGAGAAAGAAACATACAGCTAGGAAATGACCTCATCTTAGAAACTGCAGCACGGCAACAAACAGGAGAACCATGATGTTCAGTCATCTTCATATATTCTGATCTTCATTTAGAGAGAATCTGTGTGCAGAAACAACCATGACAGCAGCAGCAAGTCAACTTTATTTATGAAGGACGTTAAGCTCTGAACATATAAATACGTAGTCAGGCTCTCAGACTGAGTGAGTGCATCTCACTATTCAAAGACACTTTTATTTATTTATTTATTGTTAATTTTTATTTTTAAGTTTTTGAAAACAACAGTGCAGCAAAAACAAACAGACGGAGAGAAAAAAACACACACATGGGAAGAGTTACAAAAAGGAAGGAGAAAGGAATAAATGTGAGTATATCAGGGGTCCAAAAAGGACCCTAAATGTACCCCAGATTTAGACAATTGCACTATACAGTTTTCAGCAACGCTGGGATGTCCGACTCCTCCAAAGATCCCTGTTTTCCACTTTGCTGATCATTCATTGCTGATTATTTATTATTCTAACAATTTTTATTATTGTTATTATTATCAGAAACACAAAGACCTTAGATCCAACTGAAAACCTTTAGATCCTCCTGTTCTCTGTTCACACTGATCTCACCTGGCAAAACTATTTTCTGGTGATTTGATTGTAAGTGGGAAGTACCTGCGCAGCATAGGTTACCATGGTAATGTACACAGGTAAGAAGTAAACCACCTTCATAGTAAATAAAGTTCAGAGTTAACCTGCAAGTTATCTGAATAAGTCAAAATGTTGCCTCACAGCACAGAGCTGTGACAAGAACTAGAACAAATCCAATTTTTCTCATTTTCTCCGAAATGTGCCAACTTGGCAGTGACGTCACTGAAAGTAGATCGATGAATGAGCATGCATCGATATGCTTTTTATTTTGACTTCATGAACAAGCACCTGAAACTCTGCTCTCGTTTACTGGAAAACTGTTAAATCCCCCCGAGACTCAGTCTGTGCATGATGTCCTCGTAGGGAACAAAAACGGTTAATATACAAAATAAATAAATGAATAAAAATACGCAGCTCGTGTGCGCAGTTTGGCTGGAGTGGCGCATTACAGGTCCTGGAAGGGAGGTTGTTTTTTTTTTTGAGGTGAGACAGGAGCTGGGTGTTGTGCCAAAAACGGATCTATAATCTATCCGTGTGTTTTTTTATGTGTAATATCTTTACATATGTTTACAGACTTCAGTGAACAGCGTTTGCAGGGTTATATATTTATATAAATATAAATATATATCCTATCCTATCCTCGAGGCCAGATTACTCTTGAAAAGACATTTTTAATGTCAATTAGATTTTTTTTAACTGGATAAAGAAAGGATATGTGAAAGTCACTGCCAAAAACTGATTGCGGCTGCTACCGTGTAACAGGAATGTTGTTTTTGGCTCAAGTTGACTTGATGTCATTCAGGAGGGAAATATTTGATCTGTTTCACATATTTGAAACCAACAAGGCATTTATAGCAGTTTGAATATAAGTAATCAGCTTTTGGCACAACACCTGTTCATAGTGGGAGAGGGCCGAGGAGAGGGAGAAGAGGAAGAGAGGATGGATGTATGGTAGGAACTCAGAGCATGGCCCGATGGTTTTGTTTGTTGAGAGACATGAAAAGAAGTTTGGAGGTGTAACATTAGCTAAAGTATTTAGAGACGGATGTTTGTATATAGCTGTTAAGACAGAAGAGCAGGAAAATAAAGTGTTAAATACTGACAGAAGACTGTGAGAGAGAAAAATATTGGGGGAGTTTAAAGTAATGTGGGACGTAATCACAGTAGAGGAAGATTTAGAAAAACAATTAGCCAAAGTAGGGCTCAGCAAGATTAAGAGACTGAGAACAGCCAATGAGGAAAGAGTTGACAGAGTGTCTGTAATGCTATATATTGCAATAACCGGTTCTTCCAGGCAGAGTTAGGGTGCCTGAGTTTTCTTGGCGTTCACTTGGATTTTTCTCTCTATGCAAACAAAACAAACCGTGGGGTTACAAACTCATCAGTTCAGTTACTGACTGTAGACTCCGCCCACCACTTTTATATGCTTTATTTTATGTGACGTTCAACAGTGAACTTTAAATTTTCTTTCTCATCCCCCTCCTCTCTGCTCCTCGTCTCTCTGTGTGTCTGACCACTGCTCTCACTATCTTTGGAATATCTGCAGGAGATTCAGCTCCCACATACCAACAGGACATCAATAATTAATAAATGCTATCGCATCTTAGTCTTGCTCTGTATTTCTTCCCTACAGTATCTGTATGGCTGCTGTAAACCAGAGATCCATAACTCTAATTTCAAAGGACACAAGGACATAAAACCTCTTAGATGAGTCAAACCTGATAAACTGCATCAGAGTTTTGGTGACTATAACAGATGCATGATGGAGCGACCACATAGCTCACTTATAACACTTTTATTTTCGGTTCTCGGAACAACAACCACCTCAGGACCCACTTCACTCTGCTTTTAAGTCGCTGAGGCGTGATGAGCTGATGCCACTCAGGTGTGCCGGCCTCCCTCGCGCCACAGTGACTTTGTCCCAAAATAAAGTCCAAGAAGTGTCAGCAGAGCTCACTGGTCTCAGATCCTCTCTCTGATTGGCTGCTGTAGAAGGGAACAATTGTACTTTGACCTTTAACCTCTCTGCTCTGTGTGGTTATCAGAGCAGACAACCATCACAGCTGAGTCTGGACAGAACGTCACTCTGACATGTGGAGCTCCATCAGACAAAACCATCAGAGCTGTGAAGTGGAGCAGAGCTGACCTGGGAGATGAATATGTGCTTTTGTACCGAGATGAGCAGTTTGATCCAGACGAACAGCATCCATCTTTTAAGAACCGGGTGGATCTGCAGGACAGACAGATGAAGGATGGAGACGTGTCTCTGATTCTGAAGGATGTGACGACTGCTGATGGTGGATCATACAAGTGTGGTGTCCTTGTGGGAGAATCAGCATCATGGGAGATCGTGGGAACCGTCAACATGAGTGTCGCTCCTCCAGGTGAGTGATCAGAGGTGAAGCTGCTTCCTGGTTGTTGGACTCTACCTGATTGCGGACACGTCTCCTTTTTCTCCTGCAGGTCACACAAAGGATGGATCTAAAGGACAGATGAATCATCTATCAGGTTCTGGTGTGTTTCTTCTTCTTTTCCTTTTTCTTGTTGTCACTGCTGCTCCTGTTTGTCGTTGGATTTTCATCTCCAGAAAATTAAAAAAGAAAATATTTCAGGGGTCATACTAGTCTCCTGATGGTTTAAAAACACTATTTAAAAATGATGTTGGTTCAAAAAGATGAAGAAACAGATTAGGTGGTCTAATTCATGATGGTTTCACACTACGTAACATTGTGATGATGGAACAACCAGAAGGAAGGTCGGCATAAAAAACAGGAATGTTTCAAAAACAACGAAGGTTTAAACGACTCTTAGGACCTCTAACCCTCGAAATATGAAAGCAGAAATATGAAAGGATTTATTAAATATATTGAAGGTATCAATAAAACCATGACCTCATGTATGAGTAAACTTTAACCAAACTCCTGCTTCATTTTCACCTGTGCTTTAAATTTATATAAAACCAACGATGTGGTTTTTGGGAGGTGGTGCAGCAGTGATGTTGTGTTGCTGCAGCTGGAGTTTGTCTCTTTAAGTCAAAAACAGACACCAGAGGAACACAGTCACATCTGCACAGGAGGACATACCTAACCGACCAATCACAGTCATCGTGGTCGACACAACATGCAGCTACATTTTCATGTTTGTATGTGACAGCGTTACAGAATCCCTCTGAATGTGAAGCTGACATGGAAAAAATAAATTTTAAATAGGAAATTTTTTATTTTTAATCTAACTTTTGGTTTTTTTAGCATTGAAACAAAGTATAAAGCTTCTTCTTGTGTTTATTTGTTTATTTTATTTGACAATGCTAAGATCAGTATAACAGATGTGCTCCACACATTTGTAGCTTTGGGCACTTCTTAAGCTTCTTATCTTAAAATGTCAGACTGTAACTTCACTGCTGAGCCTCGAGTTAAACTGTCTGTGGAGGAAACTTCACACTGAGCTGAGGAACAAACTCTTCATCATCCTCAGCAAACAGCAGAGTCTCATCCAGTGATGAAAACAGACACTCGAATTCCTCACAATGTCCCAACACAAGCACCGAGATGGTTTTTGCTCCTTTATCATCATCATCATTAATATTATTATTATTATTATTATTGTTTATTTTGTTATGTTTCCCGCAGTCATGTGCATCTTGTGCCAGATTGTTGTGCACCAACATGCTGAATATAAATCACTTTTTTTGCAGTTCTTCATAAATCCGAATTAAAAAATGAGTTTTTTCATCCTGACATCTATCAGCTTCATGTCTATGTTCACTGTTGCCGTCCAATAAAGGCAAAATGCCAAAGAAGTAATGTTCAAAAATAATGTTTGATGCTGATACCTCTTCATGCCACTTTATATGAAACAGCTCATCTCATAAATCAACCAGCAGAGAGCGACGGGGAGCCCGTCCATCCAATGCTTTCCCTTCTCTTCAAATAGAAAATAAATAACTTCTCACTACTGTGTAACATCTGTCCATGACTGATAGTTGACTGTGTGCTGTTCGCTTTCACAGCACTAACAGTGTGTTTACAGGAGGTACTGCATGGTGGATCAACATCTGATGCTATTTTTCTGTGTTCATGACTCCATCAGTTTTAACAAGATCACCAACAGCACCGACTGAAATGAAGCTCCAACCCACAACAGAGCCTCCGCCCTGTTTTACAGCAGTAGAAGCTCACTGTTGTAACCTCTTCCTCCGAACATACTGATGATGATTTGAACCAAAACTGTAAAATTTGGATTCGTCACATTATAAGACCTGTTGCAATTTTCAGTGCAGTTCTTGTGTAATTTGAAATGCTGCCTTTTCATGCATCGTTTTTCTTTAGACCTGATACTTCTTCTCTCCTCGACTTCTCCTGTTTCCACTTTAACCCGAGTTTTGAGCTTTTAAGAATCACATTGTTGGTGCAATAACATTATACCATAAAATTTATTTATGAAGCACTTTAACATAAAACCAGAGTTGACAAAGAGCTCTATATATGCAAATAGCCTAAGCAAAGTAAAAATAAAATAAAAGTAAGATAAAATAAAATAAAACATGTTAAAAACAAATTGAGTCAGTCCCCTTAAACAGTGCCAAAGGCAAATAAATATGCTTTAAACTAAAAAAATAAAATAAAAGAGGCCTTCCTAACGTGCAGATTCCACAACATTGGAGCAGCTACTGCAAAAGCACAATCACCATTAAGAGATTTAAAAACAAATAAGAGAATTTTAAAACACTCCTAAAATGTTCAGGTAGCCAGTGGAGTTAAATTAAAATGGGGATAATGGCCTCAGAGTTTTTTGTTCCAGTTTAAAGACGCGCTGCAGCATTTTGCACAACCTGCAGGCGCCTAATGGACGCATCACTAACCCCACAGTAAAGTGCGTGACAATAATCCAGCCTAGATGTAACAAAGGCATGAATTACTGTCTCAAAAAGCTGTTTTGATAAGATGGGCTTTATTTTGGCTGATTGCCTCAAATGAAAAAAACTAGATGTTACAACAGCTCTGACCTGACTTTCAAGTTGAAGATCTGCCTGCATTTTAACTCCCAGATTAGTGATGACTGGTTTAACAAACTGTGCCAGCAAACCAAGATTTATAGTAGTGGCCTCAGAAGTGCCACCAAAAACCATCACTTCTGTTTTCTGCTCATTAAAATGTAAAACGTTCAAAGTCATCCAGGCACTTATTTCATCTGAGCAGCGGGTCTACTGAGAAGCCATTTATCTTTTTAAGTGGGAAATAAATCTGGGAGTTTGTGTCTGTCAAACTGTGAAATCTTTGGCAGGTTTCCTAAATTTAACTAAAGAAATGTGAACAAATGTGTGGTTGTGACAGACTTCAGGTAACAAAGTCTCTAAAGTTACAGTTGAACATTGGTTCTCTGCTTAATTGAAAAATGTGTATAAACAAACTGGTTGATCCCTTGAATAAGTTCCTTTTAATGCCTGAATGATTCAGGCTCAGCTAATAGGACTGTGTTAAAAATGAGTGTAAAAGTAGCCAATGTCCAAAGACAAACCTTCATCCTGGAGAACTGTTGCTCAAGATCGCGTTTAAAAACTGACAACAATGTGTCACCGACTGGAGGCAAAATAGGGAGAAATTTATGTTCATAGTTATATATTAGAATAAAATGTATCACATGAATCTTAATGAAGTTAGCGATCCACTGTTTGTACGAATGGAGGAAGAAAGCGTGCTCAGAGGAAGAGGGCGGGCTTTACCTGGTGTCAGTGACAGAAATGAAAAAAAGCTCAAATCATCCACTCATCATATCAACACAGCTGAGAAGCTGAAACATGAAATTTAACATGTTCATCATTTCAGTCACCTGTAACTGTCTTTACAGTTTTGTGCTGCACATGGTGACCGTTACTCTCTGAGCTGTTTGTGGTTTAAGCAGAAACTAAAGAAGCTAAATTTTCTGTTTTGGGAGGAAAAGGAAAGAAAAGAGTTCCAGCTGTTCCAGCTGCTGATGTTAAAAAGAGGAAGTGAAATGTCTGAATCCTCCATAAACAGGCCGTGAATCTAAAGCTGTTTAATGAAATACGATCTGTTTTAAATACATTCAGTGAACTCACTCCAGTGTTTCTTTTACTCCTTAATCACATTTATGTGGCACCAACATTTCCATCTGTCAGATTGTAACTGACTACTTTTACTCTGCTTTTCTAGTATTTCTACTCACTGACACCTTAATGTTACATTCAGCTGAGCTTGAACCTGAACGTCTGACTAATCAGTGGTCTGTGGAGCCACGAGCCTCGGACCATCATCATCAACAGGTTTGTAGTTTTGAGTTACATGAGCGCAGTGATGACGGCGATTAAAATATTAAATAATATTAAATAATTTTATTTCATTAAAATAAAATACTAATAATAATTTGTAGAATTTGTACATTTTTACTAAAGTATTGCATTAAGTTTTTAAGCTTGTGCTTAAAAATAGTCCAGCTGCAAACATCTGCTCCTTCATTCTTCCTCTTTTCTCGATGGACATGTTGTCAGACTCCTACGTGTCCTCATAGTTATCTTTAACCATTTTTTAAAAAGTAAGGAGCTTATAATGCTACCTTGAAAGTTCATCTTCACCTACAAACCAGCTGGAATCCCCATTTATCAGGACCCATCACAGATTCAGCTCTTCTGTGCTAAATAGTCCATCTTTGTAGAACAGGAGTGTTAAACGAGGCCAAAACACAAAATATGTTTTTAGTTGCACCCAAACAGGAAAACAGACCGAAACAGAAACAGCCAGACTACTGTCACTGTTCTCAACAATATATATTAACTTTTAAATATTTTCATTTTCCATCAAAATCTCTTTAGGATAAATTTCAAATATCAAAATGCTGATGAAAGCTTTAAAATAAATGTTGTTTCTGATCTCATGAAAACAACAACTTTAAGCTCACATTCAGACCTTTGGGACTCAGTCAAGCTCTCAGACACTGAGCCATGACTCTGTGGTGCATCTCATCCAAATACACGTTTTATATCGTTTATTTCATGAATTATTCAACACTGAACTGTAAATTCAATCTGTAGATGGATCCCAGCCTGTCTTTGTATGTCGAATGTATTCAGCTCACTTCTGGTTCCCTCGCCACTACATGCTGTTCGTTCTTGTTTTCCTGTCCCTCCCTCTTTCATTCACTTTTCATTGATACATGAGGATCTGCCCGGACTAGCAGCAGCCACCTGTCATCGCTGAGGCCTTCCCCAAACTGCAGCCTCAATTCATCTACTTGAAATGCTGTCGAACCTAAAATGATGATGTGGTCTCAGCAGGTTGAGCAGGTTTTTGTTTGCATGTTTCCAGCTGATTCAAAAACTCTTCAGAGTAAAATGAAGGACGGTGATTTTCTACATATTTTATATCAGCAAATGAACACATGAACATTGCTGTTATAAAGCGACTCAGCTTTTGCTTAATTCAAGTGAGTGCATGTCTACTGATCTCTAATCACAGCATAGGTTACCATGGCAATGTACAGGTAAGAAGTGAAGCACATTTATAGTACATTACAACCCAAGGTTTACCCTGAAGTTATCTCAATAAGCCAAAATCCTGCCTCACAGCACAGACCTGTGACTGAACCAGAACAAATCTAATTTTTCTAATTTTCTCTGGAATGTGCCAACTCAGCAGTGACATGACTGGAATGTGGACTTAAATAGACCGAAACTACATCGATGAGTGGGCGTGCCTCCATCGGTTTTCCTCTGTTTACACCTGCACCATAAAGGATCCACAGGTCCTGTTTTTTCCCAGTATATTTTGGACGTACTGAATTAACCTACGATGACTCCATTAACATCATTATGTCTCTGTGTGGCTCTGCTGTTTGCTGATTTGGCGTCTTCAGGTGAGTTCTTTACTTTCTGTTTCCAAAAAAGTTGATTCTGTTCATCTGGATGGAGTATTTTCAGTTTCTGCACTTTGTCTTTAGACTTCATGAACAAGGCCCTGAAACATTGCTCTCATTTGCTGTAAAACTGCTGAATTTCCTTGAGACCAGCCTGTGCATTATGTCCTTCCACTGGATAATGATGGTATAACTGATAGTGTTGTTTCTCATAAGGATAGATTAAGAGGAATCCTGAGCTACGAGGCAGGGGTGCAGTCTGGTAAACCGTGTTGTTTCACTCTCAGAACAGAAAACCGTCACAGCTGAGTCTGGACAGAAGAAGGTCACTCTGACATGTGGAGCTCTAAACAAAAACATCATAGTTGTAGAGTGGAGCAGAGAAGGCCTGGAGCCGGAAACTGTCCTTGTTTACCGGGGTGGGCAGTTTGTTCCAGATGAGCAGCATCCATCTTTTAAGGACCGGGTGGATCTTCAGGACAGACAGATGAAGGATGGAGACGTGTCTTTGATTCTGAAGGATGTGACGATTAATGATGCTGGAACATACAAGTGTCGTGTCAAGAGAGAGGGAGACAGCATGAAGCTCATCAGCATCATCTATCTGAGAGTTGATCCTCCAGGTGAGCAGAGTTCAGTGTGTGTGATCAGAGGTGAAGCTGCTCCCTGTCGTTGGATTCTGTGCTGTTCTTCACTCATTACCTACATGAATGCTGACATCTCTCCTGTTTCCCTCCTGCAGTTCAGCCAGAACACACAAAGGATGAAGGGAAGGAGGATATCGCTGGTCGACTTAAAATCAGTCTGTCATTTATTGGTGGGATTGTTTCAGATTTTATTTTATATTCAGTGAAGGTGAAGCTGCTTCCTGGTTGTTAGACTCTACCTGATCTACTTTTTCTCCTGCAGGTCACACAAAGGATGGATCTAAAGGACAGATGAATCATCTATCAGGTTCTGGTGTGCTTCTTCTTCTTTTCCCTTTTCTTGTTGTCATTGCTGTTCCTGTTTGTCGTTGGAGTTTAATCTCCAGAAAATTGATTCGGGGTCTCCAGATAAAACTCACCAAATAAAAATCCAATAATCAGGATCAAATAATAATCCTAAACTAGAGCTCAGGAGGTTAAACTGAGTCAGACCAACTGTGTTGATGAAGAGATGAACTTTAATCCTGCAGAACTTCAGTCACAACGCAGGTTTTCAACAGGATGAAACCAAAAAGTTTTGTGTGAGTTTTATAAATGTGGGATGTTAAATGATACAAAATATGTTTAAATACTGAATAAACTCAAATAAAAGATTTTGACAGATGTATATAAACTTGGTTAAAATGATTTTATATAAAGTTGGACTGTAGGAGAGAAGCTGCTGCTGTCTGAGCCATAATCTGATTGTTTTATTTTAAACAAAGATGTGATTTGAAATAAAGAGATCTGTTATTCAGGGTTCACTTTCTGTGTGGTCTACAGTGCTGTGAAACAGCACGTGTCTCCTAAACGGAATAACTGGTTGTGCGAGCAACAATCAGTCTTTTTGATAACCTGCACTGATCAATGCTGATCTTCGGAGGCCTGTTTCACTACACTTTCCTGAGCATGAACACCACTGTGCCACGTGTTCTCCATGTGTGGATAACGACTCTCATCATACTTCACTTCCCAGTCTGATAGATGTCAGTGACTTTGTTTCTCAGCTCTTCTGTAGATCGTGGCTTCATGTGTTGCATTTAGACATTTTTGTCCTGCTTCACTTTGTGGGACACGTTCTACTTCAGTGACTCTTGATTCAGCAAGTCTGTCAGCTTCATGTCTATTTTAACTGTTAAAGACAAAATGCCAAAATATAATATCTAAAATTAATTTTTGATGTTATGAGAAAATAAAGTGTGACAAATATGGAAGTAAGTAAGAAATCAGTGAGGAGGCTGATACTTAAACAGCTCATCTCATAAAGTCACCAGCAGAGGGCGATGAGGAGCTGACCTCCTGGTTAAAAGGTCAAGCTCATCCATGCAATGCTTTCCCATCTCTTCAAATACAAAGTAACTTCTCACTAATGTGTAACAACTGTCCATGACTGATAGTCAAATAAGTGTTTTGCTGTCAAAATATGCTTTTACAGCATTGACAGTGTGTTTACACGAGGTCATCCTATGAGTAAATTCCTTTTTATGCCTTAATAATTCATGGGTCGGGTACTAGGAATGTGTTAAAAATAGGTATAAGAGTATGGAACGCCAGGACTGCCATAATGAATTAATTAAATACACCATTAAATAATTAATTAAATGTGTCAATAATTAATTAATTACATGTGTCATAACTCAAGAAGCTTTTTTTCTTTTTCCTGGGGAAAAGGAAAAAAAGTTGCTTATCTTAAAAAGAGGAAGTTAAACGTCGGAGTCGTCCATAAACAGGCCATGAATCTAAAGCTGTCTAATTAAATGTGATCTGTTTTAAAATACGATTAATAAATATATTCAGTGAACTCACTCCAGCGTTTTCTCTTTAATTTACTTTAATCATATTTATGTGACACCAACTATTTAAATTCTATCTGTCTGATTGTAACTGAACCTGAACGTCTGACCAATCAGTGACCTGTGGAGACACGAGCCTCGAACCGTTCATAAGTGTTTGGAAAATCATAGTTTTGTAATTTTTGTAGGGCTTTAATAAAAGTCTTGCATTATATTATTAAGATCATGTGATTTAAAATGGTGCATTCAGATACATTTTTATATAATTTATGTTTTATTCGGCTCACTTCTGGTTCCCTCTCTACGACCCCCGCCACTACACGCTGTTCTTCTTGTCTTCGTGTCCCTCCCTTAATTCATTCACTTCTCATATGTACACGAGGATCTGCCCGGCCGGGAGCAGCCACTCTCTGAGGCCTTCCCCACACTGCAGCCTCAGTTCACGCTGAAGTCATCATCGAGTAGAAATGCTGTCAAACCTAAAACGAGGGCGTGGTCTCAGCAGGCTGAGCAGGTTTTCTTTGTGCGTTGTGTTTCCAGCAGATTTAAAGACTCAGACTTGAATGTAGGACGACGATATTTTATATTTTTTCTAAATTGCCGAATGAACACATGAACACTCCTGTTGTAAAGACACTCAGTTTGTGCTTCATTCAGTGGGTTTCTAAGCTGCCGTTTTAAAAGTACTGCTCAAGAATCTAATTCACACTGAAAACAGTGTCTCGCGCCTCGGCAGTGACGTCACTGTGATGCGGTGTAAACGCCTCAAAAGCACACTGATTAGTGGGTGCATGTTAATTAGTTCTGTTTATACCTGCACCATAAAGGATCCACGGGTCGTGTATATTTTAGACGTATACCGAGTTAAACTAGAATGACTCTGTTAACATCAGCGTGTCTCTGCGTGGCTCTGCTGTTCGTCTGTGTCGTGGATTTGGCTTCCTCAGGTGAGCGCTCCTTCAGGTACTGCTTCCTTTTTCTTCATGAACACCGCTCTCCTTTACTGTCAAACTGTCAAATCCCCCCCGAGACCCCGCCTGTGCATTATGTCCTGGTAGTGGACAAAAACGGTTAGACCGAAATATACTGTTTTATTTTTAGAAGGATATATTTATTTTAAAAAGAGTGTACGCAGCTTGTGTAAGCTGCTTCAGGACACCTGAGCTACGAGGCAGGGGTTCGGTCTGGTAAACAAGAAGCCCCTCTGCCCTCCTTTCCTGTCACTTTATCCAGACCACCATGAATGACGTCACAAGGCAAAGGAAAGGTGTGCAGGAGAACTTGCACATTAATGATGAAGGAACGGAGCCCACTGTTCCTTCACTGGGCTGGTTTCAGTCATTAGCAGATGTACTGTTTATAAGATTGGAAACCTGCAGTGAGCTGAGACTGAAGAAGTCACTTGGATGAGTGACGAAACGTTTCTCCCACTGAAAACGCTACATCCACGTGAACCGAATCAACTTTTGGGATGTGCAGGGACTTTATCAGGAGCAGATCAGAGAAACTGACAGATATATAAATCATGTGGGTGTGGCTTGGGGTGTTCAGGCTTGTTTTCCTGTTTGCTTCGGTTGGTTTGTGCAGGTGTGAACACAGTAATCACACTCGTGTGTGGACAACCCCACCGAGACCCTCTGAAGGAGCCGGTCTCGGTGAGGTTTGTTTATGGTGTGAACGTGATCCCAACCAGCTGCCAGGGGCGCGTTACAGGTTTGGATTAAAAACGTCCCGTGGCCACGTGTGCTTTATATTCTCAATACAGGGAGGAAGTACAGATGTGCAAAGGTCTGTGTGGGTCAGCAACCAGGGGCCCGTTCTTTGTACCTCGCTAAGTAAGTTAGCTGGATTAGATTGTTGACGATTTCGCGTGATCCTGGATCGTTCGGTTCTCCGAAGCTCATCCGGGACTTGCTGTCATAGCAACAGAGCCGTAAGCGTAAACCTGCTCGGGAGCAGGTTTACTTTATGTAAACAGGATTAGATCGCGGCCACGCAGGTATGTCCGCTTCATTTATACGAAAGCAACAGCGATATTCCACCACTGTTTCACCATAAATAAATGATGTCACACAGATACATACAGGTCATTTCCTAAAAAAAGGGAAATGTACTATTAATCGTTCTCTTTCATGTATGTGATTATTACAGATGTTATCCATATTTCAGAGTAGTAATAGTAAATCACTTCGTGTAATCAAGATGAGAGACCACGGCTATAAAAGCGAAGGTGGATTTGGGAAGCCTGTCGCAGCCATGTCCTGTCCGTTTACGCGAGCCACCCATTGCGGAAGGTGCAAGATTGATAAGGAGAGTCCTCAGAATTCAGCGTATATTGCGGGATAGACAGGATCCTTTAGCTCAGCGCGACAGTGTGCTCATAGAGAGATATCGATTTTCCCGTGAGGGTATTATTTACTTAACCAACTTGTTGACGAGGGGGTGCAGGACCACCACCTGTCTTTTTTTGCTCTGCCCTTTTCTTGGTTGCTGTTATAAACAAACAGATTATTTCAGGGTCTCTTTTCAAGAGACTAAAAGCAATATAAGTGAACCGGAATAGCGAGCTCAAAGTTGGCGCGATGATTTGATCTTGGATGTAGTAAGCGAGGTACGAAGAACGGACCCCAGCCCTGAAACGACTCCGTTTTCTCACACAGCACACTCGCCTTCTGTGAGTCTGACCAATGAGCGGGCTGAGCGTTCCCACGTGGTTTGTAGCGACGCCTTTTCTCTGTATGTAAACGAATCAAACCAGTTTACAAACTCAACAGCTGACATGCTGACTGTAGACTCCGCCCACCGTGTCCCACCTGATCCTGCTGGAGCAGAAACCGTGAAAGTTTCCCTTCATTATAAGGTTGCGATTTTAAGGAGCAGGCTGAAGATTCAGCTCCCACATCCTGACGGGACGTTAAAGTAAAGGTCGTGATTTTAAAGAGGAAGAAACGTACAGCTATGAAATGACACCATCGTAAAAACTGCAGCACAGCAACAAACAGGAGGAATGTGATGTTCAATCATCATGAACTTTATTTATGAAGGACTTTAACCTCTGACAGAAGTGCTGAACACAGGATCAAATACGTCAGAATAAAATATAAATAAATAACAGAAACACCTCAATTAAAATAATAATACACAATTAAAACGTTGTCTTCTCTGCTAAAGGACATAATAAACCTCGAAGCTCCTTTTTTACTATTTAGAGAATTCAGACAGTTCTGATCATGGCTGGAGAGACTTAAAGGTCACCTCACTCAGGTAGACAAACTCACCAAGTACAGATGTGTGTGTCCAAACTGAAAGTAAAATAAACTTTTGGATATTTTTGGCTTCCATTTAAACATTTTTGGGACAAATGATAAAATTTCAAATCTAAAAATCCTGCTGAAGTAAATACTGTTTGTGATCTGATGGAAACATCCACATTACAACAACAATGATGGCTTCAAGCTCACATTCAGGCCTGTGAGACACAGTTAGACTGTCAGACACTGAGCCGTGACTCCATTCAAATGCACTTTTATATACTATATTTTATTTAATATTCAACACTGAACTATAAATTTTATTTTTAGTTAAACGTTTTATTCAGTATATTCATAAAAGTGTTTTTTTTTTTTAAACATTTAGTGTAACCTGTGAGAACACAGGCCTGTGTGTTTGTCCTCCACAGTGGAAAAGGCTGAAAATAATCATTTTAGCAGAACCTCATTTTATAAATTCTGCACTCAGCTTTCTAATGTCTTTGAAATTCAGCACAGCTTGTTTTTCCAGTTTTTCCTTCTTTCTTCTTTCCCGACACGCTCACTTTTAAATCCGTCTCCTCGTTGCTCTCTGTGTGTCTGACCTGAACCACTGCTCTCGCTGTCGTTGGAGAATCTGCAGGATATATAATATCTCACCGTAGTCTTGCTCTGTATTTCTCCCTTCTCCACACCGTCACTATCTATATGCTTGCTGTCTTATTCAGCAGGGAGATCCACAACTCGTTCAGTACTTTCATAAGACACAAGGACATAAAAACTGATTACATACAAACGGGAGTCAAACCTGATAAACTGCATCAGAGGTTTGGTGACTTTGTCCCAAAATAAGTCCAAGAAGGTTGTTTTTTTTTCTGTCCTCTGTGTCAGCAGAGCTCACTGGTCTCTGATCCTCTCTCTGATTGGCTGCTGTAGAAGTCAACAGTTGTACTTTGACCTTTAACCTCTGCTCTGTGTTGTTTCCTCTTTCAGAGCAGAAAATCATCACAGCTGAGTCTGGACAGAACGTCACTCTGACATGTCGAGCTCCACAAGGCAAACCCATCAGAGCTGTGAAGTGGAGCAGAGCTGACCTGGGAGATAAATATGTGCTTTTGTACCGAGATGAGCTGTTTGATCAAACAAGCCAGCATCCATCTTTTAAGAACCGGGTGGATCTGCAGGACAGACAGATGAAGGATGGAGACGTGTCTTTGATTCTGAAGGATGTGACGATTAATGATGCTGGAACATACGAGTGTCGTGTCATTGTGGGAGAATCAGCATCATTGGAGATCATGGGAACCGTCAACATGAGTGTTCTTCCTCCAGGTGAGCAGAGTTCAGTGTGTGTGATCAGAAGTGAAGCTGCTTCCTGACGTTGGATTAGCTTCTCTTCTGTTCTTCACTCGTCATAAATGCTCCTGTTTCTCTCCTGCAGGTCACCAGGGAGACACGGAGGATGGAGGGATAAAGGATATCCCTGTCGGACTTAAAATCGGTCTGTCATTTATTGGTGGGATTGTTTCAGGTTTTCTTTTGTGTTGTTTTGGGATCTTTCTTTGCATTTACTGCAATAATGATGCTGAGATTCAGAGTCAGGCGCTATAAGTCTCCTGACGACCATCACAAGGTTTAAAAAACCCTAAAATGAAAACACAGTTTAAAAACTGATGTTTGTTGAAAACGCCTACAGAAACACATTAAACACATTAAATATTTTTCAATAACAACAATGGTTTAAAAACCCTTAAAAAAATACATATTACGAAGGTAAAAAAATCAATGCATTTATTAAACATATTAAAGCCAGTAGACAAAAATTCTGAGGAGGAGAGCTGAGAGGCACTGCCTTATTAAAAAAAAGACCTCATACTTACTATGTCATTTGATCAAGATTTAACCTACTACTATTACTATTAATATAACCTATTACTTAAGCTACTGCTTAATTTATACGTCTGCTGTAAACTTGTACATAGAAGCTACGACGTGGCCACTCAAAGTGTTGGGAGGTGTTATTAATGCCTGTGATACTGAAAGTTCACAGTTGCTGCCTGAGTTTCTCTTTAAATTGATCAAATTTTGTTTAAGTCAAAAACTGTCACCAGAAGAACACATAGCCACATATGCATAGGAGGAAAAATGGCAAATCCTCACGTCTCAAAACAAGCACCGACATGTTTTTGTTCTTTTATTATTATTGTACTTGTTTCTTTTCTAATGTTTCCCTCAGTCGTGTGCAGTTGACCAATAGGAGCACAGAGCAGTGATTGTCTCAGTTTTTCTGCAGAGTGCAGCTGTTACACCTGCAGACTGAGAATATTCTGCTTCCTGTACCAGATTGTTGTGCACCAACATGCTGTATATAAATGTAGTGCTGGGAAACAGTGAACACCTCCTGAACTGAGTAACTGGTTGTGCCAGTTTGTTGGCAGCTGTCACGCTGATCTTTGAAGTTTGAGTTCAGTCACTCAAGCATCGACGGCTTATTTCACTACACTTTCCTAACCACGAAGCTTCACCACTGTTCCATGTTTTCCCCATGTGTGGATAACGACTCTCGTCGTGCTTCACTGGAGAGTCCCACTTCTTTACATCACGTTATATGAAACAGTTCAACTCATAAAGTAACCAGCAGGGGGTGATGAGGAGCTGATCCAATGCTTTCCCATCTCTTTAAATACAAAGTAGCTTCTTACTCATGTGTAACAGCTGTTCATGGCTGATAGTCAACTGTGTGCTGCTCCATCCAAATATGCTTCAACAGTGTGTTTACAGGAGGTACTGCATGGCTCATCAGTTTTAACTAGATCATCAACAGCGACTGAAATGAAGCTCCACAACATGAAACTGTTCACTGATGAGACTTCAGTGAACAGTAGATGAATCAACTGAAGGCTCAGATGCATCTCTCAGGTCCTGTTTCTTCAGGACATGACTTTCACAGACTGTTCATCTGCTGCAGATTGTTGTTTTTGTAGGCCTGAAACTTCTTCGTTCCTCTTTCACTTGTCCAGTTTAATCAGATTTTTAAGGACCCACTGCACACTGTACTGAGATACTCCAAGTTTTAAGATATCCCCTAAAGAATCAGATTGTCGGTGCAATTCTATTATTCTGTCTGTCAAACTGTCTTATCTTTGGCAGGTTCCCTAAATCTAACTAAAGAAATGGAAGCAAATGTGTTGTTGGGACAGGTTGCTTGTAATAAAGTCTCTGAAGTTACAGTTTAATGTTGGTTCTTTGCTTATTTGAAAAATTGTTTAGAAACAAAACTGGTTCATCAATTTGAATTTTTATACCTGAATGATTCATGGATCAGGTGCAAGGACTGTTAAAAATGTGCGGGAAGGAGCCAAAGTCCAGAGACAAACCTTCATCCTGGAGAACTGTTGCTCAAGATCACTTTTTAAAGAATGTGCAACTGATTGGAGGCAAAATAGGGAGAAAATAGTGTCGGTGTGCTCATAGGTATATATTAGAATAGCTTCATCACATGAATGTTAATGAAGTTAGTGATCAGCCACTGTTTGTATGAATGGAGGAAGAATACGTGCTCAGAGGAAGAGGGCGGGCTTTACTCGGTGTCAGTGAGAGAAATGAAAAAAAGCTCAAATGAGTGAGAAGGACGATGAAGGAAACATCTGTGCTGTGTCTGCTCTGTAAGTAGAATCTCTGTGTTTGTTTGGATTCTTGTACTTTGACTGTCTGCTCTCCTGATAACTGATGATGGAGGAGAAGACATGAAAAACAAATCAGGCTGAATTCAAGTTCAAGAACAGTAAAACCAATAGAAAAAAAAACTATAAAATAGATTCAGATAAACAGAATAACATACTATGCAAAATAGAAAGAATACTAGACGATAGAATAAGTACTATACAAATACTTTGTTACATTGGGAAAATTGCACTTGGTGCCATACATATGTGTGAGTTTGAAACATGAAATGTGTAGCTGTCTTTAAAGCTTTGTGCTGCACATAGTGACCGTTACTCTCTGAGCTGTTTGTGGTTTAAACAGAAACTACAGGAACTCCATTTTTCTGTGTCTGGGGGAAGAAAGTTGCAGCTGTTTCATCAGAAAGCTGCTAAAAAAAAGAGGAAGTAAAATGTCTAAAACCTCCATAAACAGGCCATGAATCTAAAGCTGTTTAACGCTTTAAAGCCGGTCGGCGCGCGCACGCTCCGTTCTGCATAACTATTTTTAAATGGTCGGTCTTAAAGGGTTAATTAAATATGATTAATAAATACATACAGTGAACTCACTCCAGTGTTTTGTTTTGTTTTGACTTTTTTATCATATTTATGTGGCACCAACATTTCCATCTGTCAGATTGTGAACGTTTACTCTGCTTTTGTAGTATTTCTACTCACTGACATCTTAATGTTACGTTCAGCTGAGCTTGAACCTGAACGTCTGACTAATCAGTGGCCTGTGGAGCCACGAGCCTCGGACCATCATCAGCAGCAGGTTTGTAGTTTTCAGTTACATGAGCGCAGTGATGGCGGCCATGTTTGAGGAATAACTTCTTCTGAGTAACCAGACACAGGTTCATACACGATTCAGCTTTAAAAGAATAAAACTAAATTTGTTGTTTTTGTAGCTTTTTAACAAAAGTATTTGATTACGTGATTAAAATAGTTCAGCTGCTGTTTGTTTGAATCTGGAATAACAATTAACTTTTCTTTCAGACATTTCCAAATGTCAGGCCTTGCAGCGCAGTTTGAAATGTGAAAATCTTTCATTCTGTGTATTTGCTGCACCCACTTGAATCAAAGAGCAACCCCACTCATTCGGCTCACTTGTGGTTCCCTGTCTCTATATATGAACACCTCACCCTGATGTGAATAAATCAAAATGCTGCCTCACAGCACAGACCTGTGACAAGAACCAGAACATTTTTCTCCGAAACGCGCCAACGAGTGACGCGCAGTGACGTCATGGATTGCGGCGTTAAACAGAAAGTAGATTGATGAGTGTCAGTTTTTCGCCGTTTGTAGCTACTTGCGCTGCAGAGGATCAAACAGGTCGTGTTTCCCCGGTATGTTTTGGAGGTACCGAATAAAACTACAATGTTAACATCAGCGTGTCTCTGCTTAACTCTGCTGTTTGTCTGTGTCGTGGATTTGGCCTCTTCAGGTGAGCTCTCCTTCAGGTACTACTTTGTTTCAACTTCACGAACAAGGCTCTGAAACATTACGCTGCCTCTTAATGTAAAAGTGTTGAATCTCCCCTAGACTGTGCCTTATGTCCATGTAGTGACCGAAAAATGCTTGTTAATTATCAGAAGGATGGATTAAATCTAATAAATTTTTTAAAAAAAAGTATACGCAGGTCGTGTAAGCTTTCTCAGGACACCTGAGTTACGGGGTGCGGTCAGGTAAACGAAAAGCCCCTGTTCCCTCCGTTCCCAATAACTTTACCCTGACTGCTAACGGCACTAAGGCAAGGTGTGTTTTTACTCTTTACTGACATCAAAGTCTTCTTTTCCTGTTTGGTTCGTGCAGGTGTGAACACAGTGATCACACTCATGTGTAGACAGCAACAACCCCACCGAGACCCTCAGGAGGAGGAGGTCTCAGTGCGGTTCGTTTATGGTGTGAACGTGATCCCAAACACGGGCGCGTTACAGGTTTGGGTTAAAACGTCCCGTTGCTATGTGTGCTCTCTCAATACAAGGAGGAAGTACAGATATGCAAAGGTTACGTGAGGGTCAGCAGCCAGCCCTGAAACGACTCTGTTTTCACTCACAGCACACTCACCTTCTGTGACATCTGACCAATGAGCGGGCTCAGCGTTCTCACGTGGTTTGTAGTGACGTATTTTCTCTGTGCGAAAACAAATCAAACCAGTTTACAAACTCAACAGTTGACCTGCTGACTGTAGACTCCGCCCACCGTGTCCCACCTGATCCCGATGGAGCAGAAACGGTAAATGTTTCCCTTAAAGAGGAAGAAATGTACAGCTCTGAAATGACATCATCATAAGAACTGCAGCACAGCAACACACAGGAGCAATGTGAGGTGAAATATGATGTTCAGTCATCTTCATATATTCTGATCTTCATTCAGAGGGATTCTGTGTGCAGAATCAATCATGTCAGAGATCTTTAACCTCTGATAGAAGTGCTGAGCATCCGAATAAAACATAAATAAATAAATAAATAAAACAAATTGAATAAAAAATAATAACACAAAATAACCACCTCCACAGGAGGAACTTCTCTCTGCCCCACAGCAGACACTCAGTCTTCAGCTCCCAGCCTGTCAAACTAGGCTGACTAAGAGTCAGCTCTCACATGTGTTTGCTGCTCTATTTGAGTGAGATTTGATCTTATTGAGATGTATAAGGAAATTAAAATGGGTATAATTTTAGCCAGGTTCTTATTTGATAAATTATCAATCAATCAATCCTTTATTTATATAGCACATTTAAAGACCAAAGTGCTTCTCAATAGTAAAATTATTCACTCAGCTTTGCAGAGTTTTGGTGACTTTGTCCCAAAATAAAGTCCAAGAAGATTTTTTTTCTGTCCTCTGTGTCAGCAGAGCTCACTGGTCTCTGATCCTGTCTCTGATTGGCTGCTGTAGAAGTGAACAGTTGTACTTTGACCTTTAACCTCTCTGCTCTGTGTTGTTTCCTCTTTCAGACCAGAAAAACATCACAGCTGAGTCTGGGCCCTGTTTCAGGAAGCCGGTTTAGTGGAAAAACTGAGTAAGTATACCCTGAGTTAACGAAAACTCTGGGTTTTCGGTTTCACAAAGCGAGTTCAGCTGCAGCCTGAGTGAGTCACTATGACGACACACTCCGTGAAGCTAACCTGCCCCCTAGCAGGTTTACTACAACTAACCCTGACTGTCTCCGCCCCTTTGTCGGAAACCTGACAGTAGGAAGTGTCGGACATGGCGTGCCACTTCCTTGAAGAGCCAGTAGATCGTGAAGCCCAAATTCTCCGCAGAGCTCTCCGCCGGGAGAGAGTGATCAGAGCGCGTTTGGACATTTTATCATTTCCTGATGATTTTCTGTGCGAACGTTACCGTTTCTCAGCACAATCTATAATTTATTTGGATAACATCCTCAGGTCATATATTACGCATGTGACACATCGCGGACATGCTCTCAGTTCATTACATATTTGTATTGCACTTCGGTTTTTTGCAAACGGGAGCTTTCTGTATAATATTGGTGACGCTGAGCACGTTTCCAAGGCTACCGTCTGTCGGGCAGTCAGGAATGTTACAGTTGCACTGAAACGTCTCCTGTACTCGTCTGTGGTGTTCCCCGGTCACAGACCCACAAGATTTATCAAAGAGGGATGCCACAAAATTGCAGGTATCAGGATGACCAAAACTTAATTCATAATGTGGTGATACTTGAACTACTACTTAAATTTTACATTTATTTTCACGGTTCCCAGGCGTGATTGGCTGTACAGATGGCACTCACATTCCAATCATTGCTCCTTCAGTAAATGAAGGAGACTATGTGAACAGGAAGTCTTTCCACAGCATTAATGTACAGGTACATAGTTCCCTGTAGCATTTCAAACTAACAAATTATTTCATTATAGTAATGGATGCTAATTTGTGTTCTCTGCACTGTGAAGATCATATGTGATGCTGCCAACATTATCACAAATGTGGAAGCCAAGTGGCCAGGCTCTGTCCATGACTCACAAATATTCCGTGAATGTACACTGAGCACAAAATTTGGACATGGTGAGTTGAGAATACTTTAAAATATATAAAGACCAATTGCTTCAGGGACATTTGAACTGAAGTGTACCCTTCTGTCTTAGGAGAGTTCACTGGCTACTTGCTTGGTGATAGGGGGTATCCATGTTTACCCTATTTGCTTACCCCTTACCCTGACCCTGAACCGGGCCCACAGCAGCGATATAATCTGGCTAATTGCAGGACAAGAGCCAGAATTGAAATGACTATCGGAATGCTTAAGGCCCGGTTCCAGTGCCTGCAAAGACTCAGGGTCACCCCAGAAAGGGCATGTGACATTATTGTGGCATGTGTGATTCTTCACAACATTGCCACAATTAGAGGAGAACACTGTCCTTCTGAACCAAACATCAGCAGTGATCCAAACCATGAACATCCTGACCCTCCCACGGACATACAAGATGGAAGAGCAGTCAGAGACACCATATGTCACAATCATTTCTTTTGACCCATCACCTCAACATGTTGAAAGAAGAATAAACAGATTTTTTGTTCAACTGGCTTTATTGGTCGCCTGTATTTCCTGTACACAAAGTATTAAAAGATGTAAACCTCATAAAGTGTCTCTGTTGCTTCCTCCTCTGTAACAGCTGTCAATGTTTCTTCATTATTTTCCTGTAGTAAAGAAATAGACAACATTGCTGTTCTACTGTAAACTCATATAATCTGTGGAGTATTACTCACAACTGCATGTTGGTCTGGCTCAACAGGAGGCTGCACCAGATGCAGTACACCATCAACTGATAGAATATGAGGTTTATACAGGTCACTTATAACTTACAAGGGACCAAATGGCAATTAACAAACATACCAAGCACCTTACACTTCATTGTCATTATGCTCTCAAAGACAACCAAGGCTGAGGGAAGGCAAAATCAGTCGGAAAATAACTTCACTACAAAATAATTCATTATGGTAAAGAGTTTATCAAATGAATGTGTCGCACTGCAAAGGTGACTGTGAAGAAAGGATGTATGCACATCATGTATTATTTTGAATTTACCCCCTATGTAGGCACTTGTGTCTTGCGGGGTTATTGCCTCAGAGGATGTCCCCGCAGAGATGCCTTCAGCCACAGGGCGCCCACTGTTTTGGCTGAGGGCCAACTGCTCAGCCTCTGTGAGTGGTGGTGGTGGAGGACCCCCACCTGTTTTTCGGGCCTCCGCTTTTTTTCTGTTGGCTATAACGGGCCACATTTGAGCATACAGAGTAAGCAAATATGTACTTGTAATGTGCTCAGATAATTTCAATAAGTGCTTACACAAAGAAAATTAATGTAGCCTCTAACTGCAATTGATTTACATGGGACAAACAGACCAAGCACTATGGCTCATAATACAATTACACCTTACCTGTTTGGACTATATTTTTATATTTCATTTTTACTTGCTGCCAGGCACGTTTGGGGCCTGTTGGGTTGCACCTGCGCTCACATCACATCACAAAATCAAATGTATAAAATAACAAATAAAATAACATATGATAAAATAACGTGTTAAATGGGTGGAAATCCCTCGATCAATGTTTAAATTAACACTCACGCATTGACTCTGTCGGCTATGTTTTGCCATGCATGCTTTTGCAGCTGTGGCTGTGTTACTTTTTTCCGCGGAATTTGCATGTTATCAGCATATGCTGCCATCAGAATTTCGGCCTCAAGCGCTGTGAAATACATTGACCGCGCCTTCTTTCCCTCCGTCTCCATGGTGACTCGCTTAATCTGTGCTCCGCTTATCAGGGCTTTATGTATCCTCGTCCGCGCGCTTCACTTGGGGTTAAAGCAACTCCGCGTTGATTGAACTAATTGTTATCAGCCTTTCTGAAACGGAATATTCCGAGTTGGACAGTTCGGGGTTACTCAACCGTGAGTGTCGTTTTTCACTCTGAGTTTTCCAAACCGGCTTCCTGAAACAGGGCCCTGGACAGGATGTAGTTCTACCATGTCGAGTACCATCAAACAAAACCATCAGAGCTGTGAAGTGGAGCAGAGCGGACCTGGGAGATAAATATGTGCTTTTGTACCGGGATGATCAGCTGGATCAAGACAACCAGCATCCATCTTTTAAGAACCGGGTGGATCTGCAAGACAGACAGATGAAGGATGGAAACATGTCTTTGATTCTGAAGAATGTGACGATTGATGATGGTGGATCATACAATTGTAATATCTTCAACGGAGAGACAAGGTCATGGGAGAGCATCAACACTGTCAGCCTGACTGTTTCAGGTGAGTGAGCAGAGTTGAGTGTGTGTGTGATCAGAGGTGAAGCTGCTTCCTGGTTGTTGATGTTTGTTTCTAAAGATGTTGTTGATGAGACTTTGTAGAAAGCAGCTGGTCTGAGTGATGTGATCAGAGTGCAGTAGATAATGTCTGACAGCAGTTTGAAGAGGAAATGGATTCTGTTCTGTTCTTCACTCATCACCTACCTGACAGCTGACACCTGTTTCTCACCTGCAGGTAAACAAACAGGATGGACCTGTTGGACTGATTGCTGGCCTGTCAGTTTCTGCTGTTCTTCTTGTTGCTGTTGTTGGATTTTTGATCTACAGAAAACATAAACAACCACAGAATCAGGAGTCATACCAGCCTCCTGCTGACCTGCAGCCTGTTTGAAACGTCTCAGTTTGTTTTTATACAGCTGAACTCCTGCTGATCCAGACTCTCAGTACTGTTATTGTTATATGTGGAACATTCAAGACTTCATAATTCAAACAAAGAAAAGTTACATATCTGAGAATAAGATCAGTGATATTCAACAACAAAAACCATTTTATGTGACAAACATCTTCTTTGTCTCTGATCTCAACAGAAATAAGTTTGTTCACAGTGATGAATTCAGCGTCGTCTCTGTCACAATATCAGAATCAGTGAGTTTGTGTCATCTTCAGGTTCAGCTGTTTGTGAGGTCAGACTCACAGACTGATCCTCGTGTTTAGATGTTACACAATAATTCCAGACACTGACTGACAACACAAACACAACACAAAGTGCTCAGGGTCCATTTATCAGCTAGAACTGAACGACTGAATAATCTGATATTATTATGAAACCAAAGAGAAATGTGTTACATGGAGCTGCAGAGTCACATGTTTCCTCTGATCTATGAAGCCTTAACTTGTTCTTCCATGAAGGAAACTCTTCAGTTTAAACATGTCAAGATTATTTATTATTGATTTTTATATGAGCTTGTTTATCGATAAAGTTTTACGCGTGTTACTCTTCAATGTTTGTCTTTGCTTCCTGTGGCTGTAAATGTTTTTCTGACCTGCTGTTTGAGTGTGAGCAGATTTGATCTCACCTTGAGTGTAACAATGTGAATATTTGTACATTTAACCTGATGTTATTACATCCTGTGATCTGTGGAAGCTCAGTAGCGCCTCTCAGAGGTAGGAGATAAATAACAGAGCTGAAACCCTGGCAGTTCATGGGATATCAGTATGTTAGAGACTGCATACAGTTTTGTGTATTAACTTCTTTGTGCCTACCATGTGAAACAAGCATGTTAAATAAGAACATTGTTAAATTATTGGAATGTTAAAGAGTTACAAGCTGAAGCTGTTCTTTTGTACTGTGAAGTGATAAACCAGATGTATTTCATGACAGACTTTCTGCTTTAGTGCTACTAAAACATGCTGTTCTCCTGTAAAGTGCAAGAACAGATTCTGTTCATATCCACAGCATAAACATAATCTCTGAAAGATCGGTGGGTCTGTCTGTCAGTCACAGATGGACAGTTTGAGCATTTTAAACACACTCAAATAACATATTCATGAAAAAATAGCTTTTTAAAGAGTCCTCCTCCTTCTGTATATTTCAGTGTTGGCTTATTTTGCATGCTGAAGGTTGCTAATTCTTTTGCAGCTTCCAATTGTAATCCAACCCGTGGATTCAGTGTGTGTTACATTATTAGGATCAATGATTTTGTTTTAGCTGCCAAGTTCACGTTCATGTCAGTGTCGAAATTTATTTTCTTTGCATTTGTTGTACTTCTAGAACATCCAGGTTTTTGTAGTTTCAAACAAAGAAAAGTTAGCAAATCTTGACATTAAAAAAATTGTACAATTTTCTAAATATTTTGTTATGGCCGATCCGTATTTTTGCATGATCGGGTAAATGCTTTACCAGAAAGGGGCAGTATAGGCACACAGGTGTAGGCAAGAGCCTGTTATTATAATTTACCAAGTACTCAAATCATTTGAGGAGAGCTGCCATTAACAGATGTGGCTGTGACTTTCCTTAACTGCTGGGCCAACTTACTGAGGACGTCATCTGATGTGCAGAGTTAGCATTGGATATAAAACTACGTGTGTTTGCCCACCTCTGGCTTAAACAAGTCTCTAGTCGCTATTTCTGCTGGGTTAATAATTATTAGGAGCAGAGTCTCTGACCTAGAAGGCTGGCCAAGATGGTTCAGATTTCCTGTACAGGAGTAGCTGGGATCTGATTTATTTATTTATTTAAAAAACAAAAAACAAACTGCGGAAGTATCACTGTTGAGCTGCTTGTGTTCATGTTAGTATGTAAAGCCCAACATCTCCCTCTAGTGGCCATATGTAAACCATGTGTGAGGATGGTGTTAATGTAAAATGTGAATCATAGTGTTCCAGTCAGTCATCAGTGTGTCTCTGCACAGCTGTAATTAAAATGTGTTCAGAGGGCCTCAGTGTCTGAATGGTTCCAGTTCAGCTCCATAACAGCAGCGTCCCTGGTTTGATTCCTGTGTTTCAGCTCATATCTGCCTCTCTCACTGAGGGGGACGTCCTCTACATGGACATGGATTTGTTCATCAACCAAACTACAGATCACTGAGAGCAGAGGACATTAGATGATTATATTTTATTATATCCTTTTTTCCCTTTGTGAACTGATAAATATCCAATTACACATATAAGGAAATCCAAATTAAAATACTTTATAACAGTGTGTACATTTATTAGTTTTGCCTTTTCATTTACATTCATGGTGGACGAGACAGGTTTTTTAAAAATTTTATATTTTAAAAATATACTTTTACACATGATAGGCTATTACCCACCACATTAAAAACCAGTAGAAAGCTGGTGCTCAGAGGAAGAGGGCGGGCTTTACTCGGTGTCAGTGACAGAAATGAAAAAAAGCTCAAATGAGTGAGAAGGACGATGAAGGAAACATCTGTGCTGTGTCTGCTCTGTAAGTAGAATCTCTGTGTTTGTTTGAATTCTTGTACTTTGACTTTCTGCTCTCCTGATTACTCACCGGTTCCCAAACTTTTTTTGCTGGGCCCCCCTTTGTTTTACGGGAAAAATGTTCGCCCACCCCCCTCCCGCCCGCGCATGCACAAACATCCTCCAACCACACACACCCGTATTTTGCTCCATTGCGGTTTATTTCACACCTCAAACATTTAGTCAACAATTAAGCAAATACAAGTAATCTGCAATAAATTACAGGTATTAAGAAAATAAACTACTAGCTCTTTTACGCTACGTCCGCACCTACACGGGTATTTTTGAAAACGCAGCTGTGTCATCCACACGTAAACGGCGTTTCGAATCACCGAAAACGGAGATTTTTTTAAAACTCCTTTTTTGCGTTTATGTGTGGACGAGGAATACAGAGCTCGTACTGCAATGTCAAAGGTATGTGCCTTTTTTCACGTCACGCTGTGCGCCACTTTATTTTTTACATGAGATGAATGGCAGATAGAGACAAAATACTGTTAATCTGACTATCTGCAGGTTTCACACGCTTACATATACACGCAGTTACTGTCCCCCCATTTACAAAGGCAGAGACGTCATGGTGTGTTCATTTTGCTGTAGTTGTTGTTTTTCCTGTGTAATAATATTCAACATTGCTATCAATACATTTTTAAAAAAATGCCTCTCTGTGCAAAATAGGTTTAAAAACATAAACAGCTGTGGGATACTGTTAGTCCGTGATTTGAACTGAGGGAACAAATCGTGGCAGAATCAGCCTGATGTTATTTGTATCCCACAGTAGAGCAGAGCGATATGACCAAAAATATTTATCACGATATACATTTGCAAATTTGCGATAACGATATAACTGATGATATAATTGACACTAGACAAAATACTTTACAACTCCACAACTTTATTAGTGCAAAAAAAAAATCTATGTATTTGCACTTTAACAAGCAGCTGTTTTTATTTGCATTAAAGTTTTATAAAAATTAACAGTGCAAATGCAAATTCCTTGCTGACAGTTTAACCAAAAGGCATTTCCAGTGGAAACTGGCCGACATATCCTGAGCATAACCATGTTTAATATCCACAAAACTTAGAAAGACCTTATACACACACAATACGGTAATATTATGTTGAAGCACAGTACGTATCACTCCGCGAGGCTCCTGCCTACGATAGCCATAATGCTCCAACAATCCATCAAGCGGTGCGGGTTCGTAGCTTAGCAAAGTCGAACTAAAACATTTGACAGATTTTCGAGCACCGTGTACGACATAAAATCGTTTTGAGGTCAGTAAACACAACCAGAATTCATACATAAGGCACACAGGATTATAAGGGGCACTGTCGATTTTCAGAAAAAATCAAAGGATTGATTTTAAGTGTGCCGTATTTTCCAAAGAACACGGTAATAACGACGGCCGCTAGCATGCTCTACCAAAAATAGTGCTTTGTTGTGTATCTGACGGACGAAAGCTAAACCAGTTCCACACCACTGAAGTTTTAGCATTTTTACAAACCAATTCTGGGTCATCCGTTTCATTCAACGATTTGCTGTCGCCCTTCTCATTCTCTGTCGCTGCTATGCTTTTTCTGCCATGTGTGTATGAAAACAAAGGCACTGCGCATGCGTGTTTTACCCATGTTCTGTCGCGATATTTCATTTTCTTATCATTGCCCGACATTATACCGGTATTACCATGAACGGTATGATATGGCCCAGCCCTATCCCTTTAACTTTACTAACATGATAACTTATGGTGACTTGGTAACTTTACATGGTAACTTTACTGTATAAAGAGCTAACATCTCCAAAATGTCAGGAGTAGCTAGTCATTACAACAAGTGTTTGTGAACTAAAAATCAAGAATGTGGGATACTGTTTGTCCATGATTTGAACAGCCCAGTGCTGCTCCTGATGAAGGAAAGACCAATTCTGCAGGGGAGACCTACCTTGGCACTTGTGCAGGTGAAGCCAAAGGGAAGATATACTTCACCATATTTTCTAGTCTTTGGCTTAGAATGAAGTTGGTTTGGAAACATATTCAATAGGGGTACAACGATACTCGTATCAGTATTGAACCGTTTGATACAGTGCTTTCGGTTCGGTACACATATGTATCGAACAATACAAAATTTTTAATTTATTTTATCAACTTTTCTTCTGACGATGCTGTCTGTGTTGAGAGCTCAGTGGATCTGCGTTCGACTACTCCACCTAGGCTGCACTGTGGAGTGCAGATCCACTGAGCGCAGCGCAAGCTAGCAAAACAGAAGCTAAGCTCGTTGCAACATGCCAAACTGAACCTCCCCCACCCTCATTCAGATCTGGCCTTTGGAACTATCTTGGTTTTCATGTGACGTATGACCCTGAAGGTAAGCGCGTCATGGACAAAAGTAAAACAGTATGTCGGATGTGCCACGCAATGCTCAATTACATGGGTGGGAACTAGTGTGTTAGCGCAGTTAGCTTGTTAACCTGTTGATGCCATCCAGCCCCACGCACGGGGCGATCCGCGGTAGCTCGTTAACGGAGATTTGCCGCATTGTGGCATTAATGTCATTTCAGATTAACGCTGACCGTACTAGTGGGTACACAACGAATATGACTGCACATTTACTCTGACATCATCCTAGTGCAAAGACATGTGGAAGCAGACAAGAACAACAAGCACGCATGCTACAAACTTTACCCGCGTCATTTAGACAGCCGTTAGCACATGATTATCCTTATGGGGACGTGATATGTTTAATATGCTGCTGAGAATATAGCCCAGAAGAAGCGTATATTATAAGTTTTATTTTGGAAAGAGCCATTTCTCTGTAATAAACTCCATCCATCCATCCATCTTCATCCGCTTTATCCGAGGCCGGGTCGCAGGGGCAGCAGCCTAAGCAAAGAGGCCCAGACCTCCCTCTCCCCAGCCACCTCCTCCAGCTTATCCGGGGGAATACCAAGGCGTTCCCAGGCCAGCCGAGAGATATAATCTCTCCAGCGTGTCCTGGGTCTGCCCCGGGGCCTCCTCCCGGTGGGACATGCCTGGAACACCTCACCCAGGAGGCGCCCAGGGGGCATCCTTGTCAGATGCCCGAACCACCTCAGCTGGCTCCTTTCGATGTGGAGCAGCAGCTGCTCTACTCTGAGCCCCTCCCGGATGGCCGAACTTCTCACCCTATCTCTAAGGGAGAGGCCAGCCACCCTTCGGAGGAAGCTCATTTCTGCCGCTTGTATCCGCGATCTCGTTCTTTCGGTCACTACCCACAGCTCGTGGCCATAGGTGAGGGTAGGGACGTAGATCGACCGGTAAATTGAGAGCTTCGCTTTTACACTCAGCTCCCTCTTCACCACGACGGACTGGTGCAGCGTCTGCATTACTGCAGCTGCAGCCCCAATCCGTCTGTCGATCTCCGGCTCCCTTCTCCCATCACTCGCGAACAAGACCCCGAGATACTTGAACTCCTCCACTTGGGGCAGGAACTCATCCCCGACCCGGAGTGGGCACTCCACCCTTTTCCGGCTGAGAACCATGGCCTCAGATTTGGAGGTGCTGATCCTCATTCCCGCTGCTTCACACTTGGCTGCGAACCGTTCCAGTGCGAGCAAGACTGTAATAAACTCTCTTTTCCAAAAGATGAGTGATTTCTTAGTCAGATTTATTTTTTTATTACTTTGTTGTTTCAGCAACATTAAATTTAAAAACTGTATGTTTGAGTTAAAATATCTATTTATAATTTTAATAAATGACAAATTAAAAAAGCATGAACATTTTTTTTGTATCAAAAAAATATCAAACCGTGACACCAAAGTATCAAACTGTGAATTTTGTGTATCGTTGCACCCCTACTATATATATAATTCCCTGCTCGCCCCCCTATACAAGCTTAATATTAATATTAATTGTCACGGTTCTGGGTCAGTTTGACCCAGTATTTTGAGTTGTCATGTTTTTGCAGGTTTAGTTTAGTTCCGTGTGTCATTTTCTGTCTGTCTCTCAGTGTCGAGTCTGCGTCTTTGTGTGATGGTTTCTTGTTCCTGTATTATTGTGAAGGTCTGCGTCTCATGTGAGTGTGTTCAGTTTTGCCTCTCGTCTCGTTGATTACTCCCAGCTGTGTCCCCCACCTCAGTGTAATCTCCCTGTGTTTCTCTGTGTGCATTTAAGTCGCGTCTTCTGTCTTTGTAGTTGCTGGTCCGTCTGTGTATTCGCCATGTTTCATCCGTGTGTTCCCTGCCGTCACCATCTTGTACCGTCGTCCACCTTGCTGCATGTTTCAGTTCCGGTTCGTATTCAGTAGTTTAGTTGTCTCCAGTATAGTTCAGTGTGATCTCTGTTTCCGTTTTTCCACTGGCGCATTGTGTTCAATAAACCACCTTCACTCCTCCACTACTGCCTGCGATTGGATCCTCATTTATTATTTTTATACGGCTCATCTCACTCCCCGTGACAGTACGGACCAGCCAGCTATGGATCCAGCGGCATTCAGCCCACCCAGGGAGCTTCAGGAGGCCATTATCGACTCTGCTTCTAAATTAATCAACCAGTGGTTAGAGCATGAGGCAGAAGCGTCTCTTTACACTGTGGAAGCCAACCTACAACACCTTTCCAGTTACCCCTGGTTATTGGACTCACTGCATCCGCTCGTACAGAATTTTTTTCTTCACGAGCTTCACCTTCACCCTCCCACCGCTACCGCTCGCCCACTCGCTTCAATGGAGAACGTGCCGTCCGGCCGGCCGGATGAGGAATTACTCGGTCCGTCGGAGCTGTCTCTGAGACGAAAGCGACGTTCGCGCCACCGACGCGGCACCCCACAGCCGGATGTAGGGACATGTAAGCAGTCGGCTGTGGTGAGTGAAAGGGACAGTTTTTCTGCTGCGTCAGACTCTGTGACTGTCTTTTCTGGAGCTATTTTTTGTGTGTCTTCTGAAGATAACAATAATTTTTCCGTCTCACCCATGGCCATTGCTCCAAAGACTGCCTTTGCCGAGCCCACATTCAGGGTTAATGACTGTGTTCACGCTATTTTTTCTAAACCTGGAGTTACTGAGTCAAGCACCACGAGTTTAGGGAATGACTATGTTAGGGGAGCCTTTTCGTCTGCATCGGTTCCTTCAGTTAATGCAATGAACTTCCCCGAAACAGTTTTTCCTGACCATATGCCCCCATCCACACCTTCACCACAATTCAATGTGGGGCCTGTAACACAGTTAGCAGTACAGTTATCAGTTCAGTTAGCAGCCCAGCTGCCCTCAGTTCAGTCAGCCACTCCACCACCTGTTACAACTTCACTACCTGTAGCTCAGTTGCCACCAGTTCAGCAGCCTACCCACTTGTTCATTCGGCCACCATCCTCACTGTCTCATTCTAAGCAGGGAACACACTTCACCACAACATCTGCTGGTTCTCTTAAGCTGGCCATCTCAGAGACAGTTGCTCCCTCTAGGGCCGCCCCAGAGGCTGGGTGTCAGTCACCAGCCAACTCTTGACCCCTAGAGGTCAAGACGCAAGCGCCAGCAGCCTCACCCAGAGAACTCACCAGAACAGTCTCGGCTCTCAGCACCCCCTGAGAGTTCAAGTGAGTTCACCCGTCCGCCTCCGTCCTCTGCTGAGTGTATTGGGGAACACTCAGCCCTCTGAGGACTGCATCCCACTGTTGCTGCCTGAGTCTAGCCACTGTGCTGCTCAGTCCCAGCCAGTGTCCACACTGGCAGAGGTCTCCGTACCTGCTGCTTCAATGTCTGTCTCCACTGGAGGGCCCGAGGAGCCCGTCCAGTCTCAAGCCATGTTAGCTGGGGGTTCAGGTGAACCCAGCTAGCGTCTTGCCTCGTCGGCTGGAGGGCCTGAGGAACCCGTCCTGCCTCAAGTGTCGTCTGCTGGGGGTTCAGGAGAACCCAGCCAGCCTCAAGTGTCGTTTGCTGGTGCGTCCGAGGAGCCCACCCAGCACCACGCTTCGTCTGCTGGGGGTCCTGGAGGACCCAGCAAGCGCATCCTCACGTCTGCTGACGGTCTGGGGAGGTTTGTTCAGCCACCACCTGCTGAATCATCCCCTGTGACTTCTACACCGTTGCCTGCATCCACATCACCTCCTGCAGCATCACCACTGTCAGGTTCCGCAGCCGTCCCGCTGCTGCCTGGTCCAGCCTCTGTGTCTTCATCCACGCCTGGTCCTGGTTCATGTCGGTGTGGCGACCGCAGGACCAGACAAAGGCGGAGCTGGACCAGACGAAGACAAAGGCGGCGTCACGGAGGCTGGACCAGGCTGGATGAAGGCACGGAGGCTGGACCAGGCAGCAGCGGGATGGCTGCGGAACCAGACAGTGGTGATGCTGCAGGCGGTGATGCTGCAGGAGGCCGCGATGCCAGCGGCGGCGACGAACCCTTTCCGGAGGCCGTCCCCGAAGGCCATGATGCCAACTTAGAGGCCCGGAAAACGGCCGGCAGAGGCATGAATTTTATATAAGCAAGAGTGAACGCCTCGTTACTGTCTGTGTGCGTTTCTTCCACAGTCTAAAGTCTAAAAGTTTCGCTAAGCTGTGATTCTAAACTTGCTGCACGTGTAACTTTGAGAGTGGATAACATTCTTCAACAAGCTATTTTTATGATTACACACTGAGCAGATATATCAGAAAGAGACGAGTTTGTGAGTTTGTCAGCTGTTTGTGTGGAGTTGTTCTTTATGTTCACCTCAAATCAACCTGAGTGTCATTTCTCTTTAGTTCTGATCTCACTGCTGAGCTGCACAACAAACCAAGGTCAGTAACCTTCTTCTGTTACAGTTTAAACCTGAGAAAAGCTCACTGATATGACCTGATTGGATTCATGTTTCACAATGGATCTATTAGTATAACATACAGTAGATTTGTTGCCGCAAAATGTTGTACTGCTTGAAATTCCGTCTCCACCGTTGCTCGACACTGCGTGTATAGAGCAGGTAGTGCAACAATAGAAAAATAGTTGCGGGACAGCACTGTGTAGCGTTTGTCTAGGGCGTTGATCATTTTCCTAAATCCCTCGTTTTGCACAGTGTTGATGGGAGCCATATCTTTGGTAAGTAATGGCCTCTGTAATTTCTTTGTGCCTGCGGGAGTTCGACGGGTATAGGGAAACGCTGTATAAGGTTCCCGTTATTGATGTTTGGTTGGTTGACCGGGACGGATTTTCTCCTGTCACTTTCTCATCATCCCTGACGTGCTCTCCGTTGTTTTTTTCCCTGCTAATTTTAGCATCACACGGCACAGCTTCTGTATCACGTGGTATAAGGCTCCGCCCTTGTCATTTGTTGAGCAGGAAGAGTGAGCGCTTGTTTTCATGCAGATTACGTCCCGGATCAAAATGCGGTACAGTCGTCGTCTTTTTTTTTTCTTTTTTTTTAAATCGTTGTCATTTGGAAATGAGATCGCACATAAGTATGAATTGAGATCGCGATTTTCTAACGATTAATCGTGCAGCCCTACAGTAGATCTATTATATTACATGTATTTCTCATTGTAACCCTCACAGCTCGTCTGACTGTGAGTCCCAGCAGCTCTCAGATCTTTAAAGGAGACTTTGTGTCTCTGAGCTGTGAGGAGGACGACAGCTCTGCTGGATGGACTCTGAGGAGAAACACAAGCACACGACAGAGGACTCAGTGTGGAGATGGGTGGGGAAAACCAGCTGGTTCTTCCTGTAACATCATTAAAGCAGCATCTCACGACAGTGGAGTTTACTGGTGTGGGTCCAGAGAGGGTCCCATCAGTAACATGGTTAACCTGACAGTCACTGGTAAGCTGAGTGTGTGGAGTTAGTGTTGATGAAGCTGTGTGTAAATGGATGAAATGCTGTAGTTTGTCTCTGTGTTGAGGTGGATCAGTGATCCTGCAGAGTCCTGTCCTCCCTGTGATGGAGGGAGATGACGTCACTCTGCTCTGTAAAACAAAGACCACTCCCTCCAACCTCCCAGCTGCTTTCTATAAAGATGGCTCCCTCATCAGGAAGCAGCCTACAGGTCACATGACCATCCAGCATGTTTCCAGGTCTGATGAAGGCCTCTACAAGTGTGACATCAGCGGTCATGGAGAGTCTCCATCCAGCTGGATCACTGTCACAGGTGACACACTCACCTGTCTGTGTTTCTGCAGCTTTCAACATTCACAATGTGACGACAACTTAATGACTGTGTTTGCTTTATTTTAGAGAGAAACACCACCACACCTCCACCTACATCCACACCTCCACCTGGTTCTTACCTTTTTCCTGCATTGTCATGTGTTGGATCAGACTGTGCTATGGTTTTACTGGTGTTACTGGTTCTGCTGGTGAGACAATGTGTTCACAGGAAACCTTAAGGTGAGACTCAGACTTCCTGATCTTTCATGTTTTAATTTTATTGTTGTGGATTTGAATAATCTACACATTTATCATGATTTAATGTTTCAGTGTTTACATTTTGTGTCCATTCAAATAACATTTCCGTTTGTCTTATAAATATTTTCACTGTAAATTTTTATTGGATCCAGATAAAGCTGCAGGAGATGATGTCACATACATTCAAGTATCACATCGCTGGCTGTGAGACAAAGCAGAAGTAATAATGACGGACCTTTGGTGGGTGATTTGGTTTTTCCAGTGTGGAGAAAATAGGATGTTTATAAAATTGTATCACTTGAAACTTGGATATTTTCTAAGAGTTCAGAGAAATGCTTAGTGGAAAATGATTACACAGTGCTCTAAGAGCAATATTGATGCTGTTTGAGTGACAGTTTCTGTAACGTGTGGTCGTAGTAAAGATGTGGGTCAGTGAACTTACAAGACTGTATATCAAAGATGAAAAACACCAGAATGACTTCATCAACTGGTTTCAGAAACTAAAAGTTACAAATTTTTTAACAGCATCATTTTAGCTTTTATAGCCAGGAGAGACTCTATTTATCAGCTATCAGCTAATGTTAGCTAGCTTGGTTATCAAGCTTCTCCATAGACTGTATGAGACAAACAGAAAGGCACTGCTAATTAGAGCTCAGTAACATAATTTCTTCAGCAGAGGTCCAGTTCAGGGACTCCAATTAACTAAAGTGAAGCCCAACTGACAGCTGGCAGATATAAATAGGCCACGCCCCTAATTATGCAGACTGTAAGCTTTAATAACATTTAAACAGGTCAGTTATAACAACAATCACCTCATGTACAGCAAATGAATATCAGTCTGTCTGTAGATTTTCGCACCATGTTAAGTTCTGTGTTTGCTGAACGGTGTGTTTGTCGTCTGTGGTTAACACTAACGAGTCTGCGACTGTTTCTGAGAAAGAAACAATAAGAGCTTCATCTGCAGGTGTTTCAACACAGAGGTGTGAATGTTAAATAGAGGAAGAAACACGTGAGTTATTTGTAAGAGTATTTCTGTAAACTCACACAGGTCAGAGACTGTTATCATATTTACTAAATATGAAATATACTTATTGTATTGTAAATTTCCAATTACTATGAACTAATCTCCTGCAATATTGTTCACGGTTTTCCTTTTAAGATTTACTCTTTCATATTTATGACACCAGCATCTTAAATTTGTTCTGCCTCACTATCTAAATTCTGAATTTATCTTTTATAAAGTTAATAATTTAACAGTTTGTCTATCTGTGATTTTGATCAGCTGACATGTTAGTCATTAGGTTACTGCTTTGTCAGGTCCCTTTATCTCACATTCGACTTCATGTTGAAATATTTTAAACTTTTAAAATAATCCTAACAGTTTTCATATAAAGATTTGTGAGTGGCAGCAGTTTCATGTCTGTTATCAGCTGTTCTGTCTGCAGTGACGTCCTCTGTGTGTGTTTTACTGTGCAGACACTGATCCAGCTGCAGTTTACTCAGCAGTGAGAACTGAAGACGTCACTTATGGAAAAATCATCACAGACAAGAACAAACGATCACAGATAAGAGGTAAAGCTGCTCTTCTTCACTTCTACAGTCAGGTTTCTCTCAAATCTAAACATTAGAGTGCTGATGTTTCCCCTGCAGCCTCCCTGGACACGTCTATGCCAGGGTGCTGGACAGGGGATAAAACCTTGGGTTCAGGAGGAGCAAAGAGGCTTTTCTTGTGGTCTTGTAACACTGGACCAGGTCTTTATTCTTCTGTATTCAAGTGTGCTTCAGAGGTTTCCAAACTTCAGCTGCATCTCTTTGGGTGATTTGCCAGTGTGCTTCAGGAATATTGAGTATCTGGCCTGCTGCTCTTTGGTCTGTCTCCACCTGGAGGTGACATCACGACCTGGTGGAGCTTTTACTTCTGTGTTTATAGGGACTTAGTAGTTCAACAGTGGAGCTCCCTGTTGTGTTTTAGGAAGAAATTTGCCCAACTGTGGCACATCTGCACTTTTGTTTGGTTAATCTGATGGTAAATTCAGGGAAAGTCTGCTGCAACTCAGCCACAGGTCCACCTTTCATAGATCAGCTGTCCTGTTTGGTGCAACAGAACACAGGTAGTGATGTAACTCAGCCATGTGTACCAAAACTGCCAAAATGAGGCCCAGATGGGTCTGCTGTCTGTTTCTGATACATGAATTTATTGCTAACATGAGTCGTATAAAGAAGAAGGCTGAACAGACCAAAGAGTGTTTTCAGCCTCTCAAACTGTCCTTTAATGAAATGAATCCTTTAAAAACTTTGTAATTATTTAATTTCTAAAAACTGAGTTCAGTAAAACGATAAAACTTCCTGTTGCTGGCTGCAGTCAGACTGAATCTGAGGACACTGATGAGAACATGTCGGCTTTCGTCCTTGTACATATTGTATCTGCAAAGAAAGAAGATGGTGGCTTTGCTTTCAGCACAGGCGACTTACAGATCTGTCCATTCAGACATTGGTTCACAGCAAAGGTGCTGAGAAGAGAAAGAAACTGAAACCCACTGCAGTCTTTAAAATACCCCCCCACTCTGTACAGGTTCTCAGTCATCCAGGTCATCATAGTCTAAGGAGCTTGGAAAGAAAAGCGTCTGGACTAAGTTGCTTGAGGTGAAACGTCTTCAAGCAATTTAAAGAAGTCCAGACACTCTTTCCAAGCACTTTAGACCACTGCTCGATATTAAGTGCAATCTCAACAGTCATGAAAACTACTATGTATAGACCCTATAGACCTAGTAATACAAAATACAGAAAAGAACCCAACAATCATATGACCCCCTATGAGCAAGCACTTTGGCGACAGTGGGAAGGAAAAACTCCCTTTTAACAGGAAGAAACCTCCGGCAGAACCAGGCTCAGGGAGGGGCGGGGCCATCTGCTGCGACCGGTTGGGGTGAGAGAAGGAAGACAGGATAAAAGACATGCTGTGGAAGAGAGACAGAGGTTAATAACAGATATGATTCAATGCAGAGAGGTCTATTAATACATAGTGAGTGAGAAAGGTGACTGGAAAGGAAAAACTCAATGCATCATGGGAATCCCCGGCAGCCTACGTCTATTGCAGCATAACTAAGGGAGGATTCAGAGTCACCTGGTCCAGCCCTAACTATAAGATAAGATATAACTTTATTAATCCCTCGGGTGGGTTCCTCTGGGAAATTCGGTTTCCAAAAGCACAGCACCGACAGAAGTTACAGAGTTACAGAATATTATATATATATACACACACACACACACACACACACACACACACACACACACACACACACATATATATATAAACACCCAGCACGCCCCTGCGGGCGGTTTATCCTTCAAGCTCGGGTCCTCTACCAGAGGCCTGGGAGCTTGAGGGTCCTGCGCAGTATCTTAGCTGTTCCCAGGACTGCGCTCTTCTGGACAGAGATTTCCGATGTTGTTCCCGGGATCTGCTGGAGCCACTCGCCTAGCTTGGGAGTCACCGCACCTAGTGCTCCGATTACCACGGGGACCACCGTTACCTTCACCCTCCACATCCTCTCGAGCTCTTCTCTGAGCCCTTGGTATTTCTCCAGCTTCTCGTGTTCCTTCTTCCTGATATTGCTGTCATTCGGAACCGCTACATCGATCACTACGGCCGTCTTCTTCTGTTTATCTACCACCACTATGTCCGGTTGGTTAGCCACCACCATTTTGTCCGTCTGTATCTGGAAGTCCCACAGGATCTTAGCTCAGTCATTCTCCACCACCCTTGGGGGCATCTCCCATTTTGACCTCGGGACTTCCAGGTTATACTCGGCACAGATGTTCCTGTACACTATGCCGGCCACTTGGTTATGGCGTTCCATGTATGCCTTGCCTGCTAGCATCTTGCACCCTGCTGTTATGTGCTGGATTGTCTCTGGGGCATCTTTACACAGCCTGCACCTGGGGTCTTGCCTGGTGTGATAGACCCCAGCCTCTATGGATCTTGTGCTCAGAGCTTGTTCTTGTGCTGCCATGATTAGTGCCTCTGTGCTGTCTTTCAGTCCAGCTTTGTCCAGCCACTGGTAGGATTTCTGGATATCAGCCACCTCCTCTATCTGCCGGTGGTACATACCGTGCAGGGGCCTGTCCTTCCATGATGGTTCCTCGTCTCCCTCCTCTTTCTTGGGTTTCTGCTGCCTGAGGTATTCACTGAGCACTCGGTCAGTTGGGGCCATCCGGACAGCCGGTGTCACAATGAGATGGGAGCACGCTATCAGTGTTATTCATGATCAGCTCCGTGTTGATGAGTTTGTAGTTTATCAGACACTAAAAAGAAATTCTCTCTCTTTTTATCCTAAATTATTGAATCAGCATAAAAGTGACTGATTGTAAAACACTGAAAAGACAACTTGCAGAATCAGGTTTATTCTCCTCTGTGCATGTTTAGTTATGAAGCACAATATGTAGGCTATGATTAAAAATCCACATTTTGAGTTGTTAAAAAGCTAATTTTCAAATTTAAGGAGATTTTATTTAAAAAAAAAATCAGTATATGCTTACAAAGCACAAATTAAACACTTCTGTTGTTTGAGCACAGAGAAATAAAAACTGCTGCGTCAAACACACCCATCGTGAAACAAAGCTTTTCTGCAGCCACTGAATGATGCTTCCGCTATATTCAGTCTGCAGGAGGTGGGAGGGAGGTGTGTGTCAGTTAGCCACAATCAAACTAGTCAAATTTTCCATCTGACAGTTTTCAGAAACCCACAGAACCACACGAAGAAAACCAGTGAAACCAGATCACTGACATGGAAACAAGAGGCAACAACCATGAATAAAACTACAACAATTACAACCAGTTAGCGAGGGCAGAGAACATATTAACATAGTGCTGATTTTGCATATGTCTGTGAAGAGACCAAGGAGTGTGTGTTTCTGAAAGCAAGGTGTGGAATTTCCTGCATTGTCTTTCTTTTCCTTTAGAGTGTTGGGCCCACTGAGCCTTGTCCACAAACTTGTAAACCTCTTCTAAGATCGGAGAGGGTAGAAGGGTTTCCAGTTCCTGCAGAGTCTGGCTAATCTTGCTCTGGAGGGTATCTATAGTGAAATGGACCCGTCTTATCCTCTCACTTAGAAGCTGATTTTGTGCTCTCCTTAGAGTCAAATCTGCTCTGTATCCCCTGACAGTGGATCCAAGGCGCAAACTCTTAGGAACAACTCTGCTTTGTATGCATCTTAGGTTGAAACGAAGATGGTTCCTATAATCCGCTAGTTTCCTTGATTCCTTTTCATACTCCCGCACCAGAGTGTTCCTCCCAAAATGCACAGCAATATGTCTGCATATGGGTCATTTGAGTCTAGAAAGAAAGAAAAAATACACAAAATATATAAAAATCTTCAAATCTTTAAACACGTGGATGTCCTTTGGTCTGAGGTGCTGGGGGGACCAGTTAGAGACCAGCAGCTGGGTGTCAGTGGTTGGACTGGTGGACTACTTCAGTGAAGAGTAGACGACGTCTGGCTCTGGTTTGAAGTCTGAACACAAACGCACACAGTTCAAACAATTTGATTTAAGATTGTGCTTTACAACTTCTGTCACCGCTGTGCAGGACATCTTTTTTCTCTCTGGTTAAACCTAACATGGTACAACACAAACTGTATCTGTACAACTGAAGAAGATCTACTCTTCTCATCTCCAGCTTCTAATTGCATGCAGATGGAAAGTAAAGTATCATGCCTCTGTGCTGGGTCAAGCCACAGGACTTCACCCACAACACATGTTATGGTCTCCCTTGCAGTGTAACGAGCCCGAGCAAGATTCCAGTCCTATCTAACCACATGCTCCATTCATTGCTTGAAGTAGATTTTCCTTTGTGTAAGGGTTTCGGTCGTATACTTTACATCTCCATGCTGAGAAAAACTCCTCGATAGGGTTCAAAAAGGGAGAGGATGATGGAAGAAACACATTGATAAAATGCTGCTCATTGTGAAACCAATACATAATATTTTCCCGCTATCTCACAGTGTTTTGTATTTATTTCTGTAGTGTGTAATCGTTGCTAAGATGTGTTTGCAAACTGGCTGGCTTGGTGTGGTTTTTGACAGTAGCGCTTGATTTTGAGAAACGTTCAAATAGTTTGGGGTCAAATGATTGGCTTCACAAGACAAGTTGAAGGTTATGTGGGTGTAGCTTGAATTTTAAAGTTTGTGTTTAGTGTTTTGAGACAAAGAGAAGAGATTTTAGGAAATGTGTTTTAGCAATTCAGAAAAACTGTAATATAGAATCAGAATCAGAAGATTCTGATTCTATATTATACAGTATATAGAATATATATTAGCGTCTTGTCTCAAAGTGTTGTGTAACACCTCTTATGACAGTTTTTTCTGATTGTCTAAACCAGTGGTTCCCAAAGTTTTTTTTTTTTGTTTTTTTTTGCTAGGCCCCCCTTTGTTTTACAAGAAAAATGTTTGCGCCCCCCCCCCCCCCCCCCTTCTCGCACGCACACGTCCTCCAACCACACACACATATTTTGCTCCATTGCGGTTTCTTTCACACCTCAAACATTTAGTCAACAATTAAGCAAATACAAGTAATCTGCAATAAATTACAGGTAGTAGTAAAATAAACTACTAACTCTTTTACGCTGCGTCCGCACCTGCACAGGTATTTTTGAAATAGCAGCTGTTTCGTCCACACGTAAACGGCGTTTCAAATCACCGAAAACGGAGATTTGTTTTTTTCCTGTGTAATAATATTCAACATTGCTATCAATACATTTTTCAAAAAATGCCTCTCTGTGCAAAATGGGTTTAAAAATATAAACAACTGTGGGATCCTGTTTGTCTGTGATTTAAACAGCCCAGCGCTGCTCCCGACGAAGGGAAAACCAATCCTGCAGGGGATCCTACCTCGGGACTTGTGCAGGTGAAACCAAAGGGAAGATTTGCTTCACCATATTTTCTAGTCTTTGGCTTAGAATGAAGTTGGTTTGGAAACATATTCGATGCTTCATCTCCTGCTTTGCGTTTCTGTGGGCGCCCGTGCTAGCAGTGTCCAACCCTAACTGTGATTCGTATAGCACAATTTCTAAAACTATTAATACTTATAGCAGAACCACTCACTGAGTTTGCCAAACTAAAAGCACAAACACTGCTTTGCACTCAGTTTGCCATTTTGTAACACACACTTTGCAAATCCGCCTAAGCACTAAAAATAAGCTTCAGGTAAGCCGTCCATGTGGAGTACAATGGAGGGAGCAGGAAGAGTGAGAAGAGTGAGAATTGGAGGAGGCCGAGGAAGAGGACGTGGAGGTGAAGAAGTAGGATGAAGAGGACGACAAGGACAAGGAGGTGAAGTTAGAGGGAGAGGACAAGGAGGAGCAAGATGAATTTACAGAATTGCTAGACGTCTAGCAATTTACAGAATTGCTAGACGAGCAGATGCTGGGGCAGAGGAAGATGTTCACTGCAGACCAAGTAACCCATATAGTCAATATGGTGATTGCAAATAATTCCATAAGGCTACGCAAATTTCAGCAGACCATAATTGAGGATGACACCACCTTTCAAAACATACAAAATGTGAGCATTTCTGTATTAGGTCGTGTTCTTGCTCGCAACAGAATCCGAATGAAACAAATCTACAGAGCACCTTTGGAAAGAAACGGTGAACGTGTAAAACAGCTGCGATATGACTATGTGCAGGTAAGATGTAGTATCATTGGTACTGAATCAGGAAGTGCACACTGTAGTGCTGTGCATGTGCCTGCTGTGCTGAATTAGTTTTGTTTTGTCTAGAGAGTGATGGAGCTAGAGGCAGATGGGTCATGAGCATTTTTTAGTGGATGAGGCTGGTTTTCACCTCACTAAGACAAGAAGACGTGGCAGGAACATTATTGGACACCGTGTCATAATCAGTGTCCCAGGACAACGTGGTGGTAACAGAACTATGTGTGCAGCTGTAAGTCAAAATGTGTTTGTTGGGTTTATCGAGGCACAAACGCTGCTGGAACACAAGCCCAAACTGCACGACAAAACAAAACAAGACAGAGCTCTTTGTCTTTGTGGCTCGCGAGGGAAGTCAGTCCAGGCCTTCACCTGTCCTTAGTCAACTTCGACTGATTTCTTCGCTACAGCCCTTTTTATTGTCAGCAAGCAATCATTCATGAATATGCAATTACAAATCCATGTGACATTCTTAAGCAGGCACATCTGAACAACATCAGTGTCTGTATTCTGTGTGTGTGTGTTTCCAGCTATACCATACATAGACATATGACCTTTCAATGAACTTAAACTGTACTGTGTATGAGGTATGCAGAAAAGCAGAAGTAAGTGTCTCGCTAAATGATAAGAACAGGAGCTTGCAATAGATCATCTCTCAAACGAACACTTAAAGGTGTGAAGTCATGCACTTTCAGGAAGAGCAAAGTCTAGTTCCTAAAGCTATAATGGAAATAATAACGTCAAGGCTGCTTCCTCTCATCTCATGGTACACAAGTGCACACAGACTTTTAACAGACCTAACAAGGATATGATTTTTATCAGCATACAAATGATTATATGTTTCAAAGCACAAATGACAATATAAAAACTATCAGCTTCAACAGTGTTGTTCACCATAATGCAACCCTGGGCCCATATAACACTGCACGCATCATTACATTCCTGGACACCTTACATGACATGCTCACTACTGTTCAGAGACCAGAGCAGACCAGATACGTCATCATATGGGACAATGTTAGTTTCCATAGGGCTGCTTTGGTCCGCAACTGGTTTACAGATCACCCACCCCTCACTGTACTCAACCTCCACCCATACTCTCCATTCTTGAATCCAATTGAAGAGTTCTTCTCTGCCTGGCGCTGGAAGGTCTATGACCATCATCCCCATCAACGCAAAGCCCTTTTACAGGCAGTGGAAGAGGCATGTGGGGATATTGACCAGGCATCATGTCAGGCCTGGATACGCCATTCCAGAAGATATTTTTGCCTTGGACTAGAGGACATTGCATGTGATGTATGCAAAATGTTGTGGCCGGACGCAGAGAGACGACGCGATGTAGACTGATTTCTTTTTTTCCTCAGTGAAATTACTATTTTGTTTTAACTTGGAAATAAACACTTGTGTTTGTTTTGATGTGTGTGAATAAACACCAGCACTTGAAGTTTGGATCCCTCTATGTTTACGGACCTACGACAAAAGTATGACCTCAAACTGACATGGCCTACCTTGTGCACAGAGAAAGCAAAAGCCAGATGTGGTTTTTATTCATACCATCAGTGTGTAGTTGGTGCTTCGTGTGCTTATTAATGTGATAGCTTGTATTAACTGTTTGATACAAAAATACCATTTTTACAAAGGTTTGGAGAGTTAAGCAGGTTTATTAGCTTTTACAAGAAAACCACAATGTTTTGCTGATTTGGTGAAGAGTTTTCTTATTTGTGTGTAGAGTTTTGCAAAAATAGCCAATAGTTAAAAAAAATGTGCTCAAGCCATCAGAAAAACTGTATTAAATAATAGTCCCTGTCAGTTCTCTGAGAGAGACTAGAATTGAATCCAGAATTGAATTCAAATCCTGCTCCTCACATACAAGGTCTTAAATAATCAGGCCCCATCTTATCTTAATGACCTTGTAGTACCATATCACCCTATTAGAGCACTTCGCTCTCGCTCTGCAGGCCTACTTGTTGTTCCTAGAGTATTTAAAAGTAGAATGGGAGGCAGAGCCTTCAGTTTTCAGGCCCCTCTTCTGTGGAACCAGCTTCCAGTTTGGATTCAGGAGACAGACACTATCTCTACTTTCAAGATTAGGCTTAAAACTTTCCTTTTTGCTAAAGCATATAGTTAGGGCTGGATCAGGTGACCCTGAATCCTCCCTTAGTTATGCTGCAATAGATGTAGGCTGGTGGGGGATTCCCATGATGCATTGAGTTTTTCCTTTCCAGGCACTAAGTGTTTATAAACCTTAAACCACAATTTAATTATTCATTATTATTAATCTAAGTTCCTGATCAAATGCGATTGTCCACTTGTTGGGTTTTCTCTGTATTATCTGGGTTTGTGACTGTTGTTGGGATTTGACCCTAGATAAATAAAACTGAATTGAATCAGTAAATGTTGGATTAAATATTGTAACTGGTTGTAGTCTTTTAAAATAGCTTTAATGCATGAATCTCAAAGACACACGCTCTGTGAACGTTGTGTTTGTACAAATATAGAAAGACTCAGAGGAAGAGGGCGGGCTTTACTTGGTGTCAGTGACAGAAATGAAAAAAAGCTCAAATGAGTGAGAAGGACGATGAAGGAAACATCTGTGCTGTGTCTGCTCTGTAAGTAGAATCTCTGTGTTTGTTTGAATTCTTGTACTTTGACTGTCTGCTCTCCTGATAACTGATGATGAAGGAGAAGACATGAAAAACAAATCAGGCTGAATTCAAGTTCAAACACCACGAGGACCAACTGCAGGTCTGAAGTTTCACAGAGTTACTGATGAATTTATGAGTGAAAAGCTGAAATAAAATGTTGGTGTTTGTATGAACAGAGCAGAGGACAGACCTTAGTTTAGTTATAGTTTGTATGTATTCAGTGTAACTATAATGTAACTTGAAGGACTTCCTTGTTCTACAGTAACTCCAGAAGCAGCTCATGAAGCATGAAATGATGTGATCAGTTTTATTTAATAATTCTGATCATCGAGAAGTAGAAATTGAAATCCTGGAGTCTCTGGTTTAGTACGAGCAGCTTTTTGCTGACCTGGTTTAGATCCACGTTTCCTCTGACAGGAAGATCAAACTGGGCTGTAGGCGACACAACATGGAGAGTTTGATGTTTCTGTTTTAGAGGGAAACATCAAATAATACAAAGTTGTTCTGAGTGATCACCTTTGTGTGTTTATGTCAAATCAACCTGAGTGTCATTTCTCTTTAGTTCTGATCTCACTGCTGAGCTGCACAACAAACCAAGGTCAGTAACCTTCTTCTGTCACAGTTTAAACCTGATCAACTCTGACAGGTTTTACACATTTGGATTAAAACTTTCAGTAAAGATCTCAAAGACGTGATCATTAGTTTTCATTTTAACCCTCACAGCTCGTCTGACTGTGAGTCCCAGCAGCTCTCAGTTCTTTGAAGGAGACTTTGTGTCTCTGAGCTGTGAGGAGGACGACAGCTCTGCTGGATGGACTCTGAGGAGAAACACAAGCAAACAACAGAGGACTCAGTGTGGAGGAGATGGATTTGGACAACCAGCTGGTTCTTCCTGTAAGATGACTATGATGGTGCCTCATGACAGTGGAGTTTACTGGTGTGAGTCCAGAGAGGGTCCCATCAGTAACATGGTTAACCTGACAGTCACTGGTAAGCTGAGTGTGTGGAGTTAGTGTTGATGAAGCTGTGTGTAAATGGATGAAATGCTGTAGTTTGTCTCTGTGTTGAGGTGGATCAGTGATCCTGCAGAGTCCTGTCCTCCCTGTGATGGAGGGAGATGACGTCACTCTGCTCTGTAAAACAAAGACCACTCCCTCCAACCTCCCAGCTGCTTTCTATAAAGATGGCTCCCTCATCAGGAAGCAGCCTACAGGTCACATGACCATCCAGCATGTTTCCAGGTCTGATGAAGGCCTCTACAAGTGTGACATCAGCGGTCATGGAGAGTCTCCATCCAGCTGGATCACTGTCACAGGTGACACACTCACCTGTCTGTGTTTCTGCAGCTTTCAACATTCACAATAAACTAATGATTACATGTTGTTTATTTCAGGGAAACCTACAACCACATCTCCATCTACTCCCACACCTGTATCTACATCCACCTCTATCCCTACATCAGCTACTCGCCCTGGTTCTTCTGTTCTTCTTCATGTGTTAATCTCTGTTGGATCAGTGTGCGTTTTGGTGCTACTGGTGTTACTGGTTCTACTGGTGAGACAATGTAATCACAGAAAACCTGAAGGTGAGACTTTCTGATCTTTCATGCAAGGAATTTGATTTGTTGAATAATCTAAACATTTATTACGATTACGTGTTAGTGTTTATATTGTGTTTCTGTGCAAGTAACTTTTAGTTTCTCATACAATGGTATTACTGTTAAATTTCAGCAGATCAAGGCAAAGCTGCACGAGATGATGTCACATACAGTGATGTCAAAATATCACATCGCAGACAGCAGCCTGTGAAACACAGCAGAGGTAATAACGTTTGGTGGGTGATGTGGTTTTCCAGTGTGGAGAAAACTGTTTATAAAACGGTATCACTTGAAATTTTGATATTTTGGAAGAGTTCAGAGAAATGCTGAGTGGAAAACTACAACACTAAGAACCAATATTGATGCTGTTTGAGTGACAGTTTCTGTAACATGTAATTGTAGTAAACATGTTGGTCAGTGAACTTACAAGACTGTATATCAAAGATGGAAAAGAGCACCATGACTTCATATACTGGTTTCAGAAACTAAAAGTTAACATTTTTAACAGCATCATGTTAGCTTTTATAGCCAGGAGAGACTCTATTTATCAGCTATCAGCTAATGTTAGCTAGCTTGGTTATCAAGCTTCTCCATAGACTGTATGAGACAAACAGAAAGGGACTGATAGCTGCTAATTAGAGCTCAGTAACATCAAAATAAGATCCTAGAATTCCACTCAGCAGAGGTGCAGTTCAGGGACTCCAACAGACAAATAGGCCACACCAAGGGCTTGGATTTGGCATGGATGGTAATTTGATCTCTTCAAGTAAAGAAAAACAAAACCCATAGAAAGAAAAAAAACGATCTGTCAATGTCTCAATCACCCAGCGGTGCAGAAAGAGTTAAATTACGTTCTCTACTGGAGTACTACATCATGTGACAAATATGGCCAATGTGATTGGCTGTGCCTCTCAGGGAGCTCTGTTTAGTTTTAGCAGCGACAAACCTGCACTGAGAAGACCTGCAAGGAAGAGAGGAGGATGGCAGCAAAAAGGAAGAACCTGGATATAAGAAAGTATTTTTCAAAGAAGATAAGATAAGATAAGATAAGATGACCTTTATTAGTCCCACAGGTGGGAAATTTGTTTTGTTACAGCAAAAGTGCAAAGTTATGTAGCAGAAATTAGAAAACACTGGAATGCAATAAAATAAAATAAAATACTATATACAATAGAATAAAATAGAAATACTATATACAACTGAGTAAGAAAATACAAAAGTACAACTTTGTCAGAAGAAGAATTGTACAAGAATTGCACATATAGCAGTCTTATTGCACATGTGAGGGTTTGATCAGCTGCAAAAGTCTTTGTTGTGGAGTCTGACAGCAGTGGGGAGGAAAGAGCTGCGAAATCTCTCCATCCCACACCGTGGGTGCCGCAGTCTCCCACTGAAGGAGCTGCTCAGTGCTGTCACAGTCTGCTGCATGGGGTGGGAGATGTTGTCCAACAGTGATGACAGCTTAGCCGCCATTCTCCGGTCACTCACCACCTCCACTGGGTCCAGAGGGCATCCTAGGACAGAGCTGGCCCTTCGGATCAGCCTGTTCAGTCTCTTCCTGTCCCCGGCAGAGATGCTGCCGCCCCAGCAGACCACGCCATAAAAGATAGCAGAAGCCACCACAGAGTCATAGAAGGTCTTCAGCAGTGGGCCCTCCACTCCAAACGACCTGAGCTGCAGGTACAGCCTGCTCTGCCCTTTCCTGTAGAGGGCGTCTGAGTTATGAGTCCAGTCCAGTTTGTTGTTCAGATGAACACCAAGGTACCTGTAGCTGTCCACAGCCTCAATGTCCATACCTTAGGTGTTCAGTGGTTGCAGTGGAGAATGCTTGTGCCTGTGGAAGTCTACCACCAGCTCCTTGGTTTTGTTGGCGTTGATCTGGAGGTAGTTCAGCTGGCACCAGTCCACAAAGTCCTGAGTCAGTCCTCTGTACTTCTTGTCGTCCCCATCAGTGATGAGGCCGACTATTGCAGAGTCATCAGAGAATTTCTGCAGGAAGCACTGGGTGGAATTGTGGGAGAAGTCTGCAGTGTAGATGGTGAAGAGGAACGGAGCCAGAACCGTTCCCTGTGGGGCCCCCGTACTGCAGACGACCCTGTCCGACACACAGCCCTGAGTCCTCACATACTGTGGTCGGTCGGTGAGGTAGTCCAGGATCCAGGTAGTGAGGTGATGGTCCACTCCAGAGTTCTCCAGCTTGTCCTTCAGAACCGAGGGAAGAATAGTGTTGAAGGCACTGGAGAAATCAAAGAACATGATTCTCACAGTGCTTCCAGCGGTCTCCAGGTGAGCGAGGGAACGATGTAGGAGGTGAATGACGGCATCATCCGCTCCAATGCCAGGCTGGTAGGCAAACTGAAGTGGGTCCAGTGATGAGCTTATTAGGCGCCGAAGCTGAGCCAGGACCAACCGCTCCAGGGTCTTCATCAGGTGGGATGTCAGAGCCACCGGCCTGTAGCTGTTGAGGTCCTTGGGGCGTGAAGTCTTTGGCACTGGTACAACACAGGAGGTTTTCCAGAGCTGTGGGACTCTTCCCAGCCTCAGGCTCAGGTTGAAGAGGTGCTCCATCACCCCACACAGTTGGTCCGCGCAGGACCTGACGACCCTCGAGCTGATGCCATCTGGGCCCGCTGCCTTCTTGGCTTTAATCCCCCTCAGTTCCCTCCTAACCTGGGTGGTTGAGAGAGACAGGCTGGAGCCTTGTGTTGAGTGTGTATTGGATGCTGTTGTTGGGGGTGTTGAGGAGTGAGCAGGGTGAATAGAGGAGGTGTGAAGTGTCTGAGGTGTCAGAGGTGGAACAGCAGCAGTGGGGGTGGATGAGTCTGCAGCCGATGTTGGAGCCTCATGGTTGAATCAAATCTGTTGAAGAAATGATTCAGTTCATTTGCCCACCTCAGATCCCTCCCAGGCAGAGAGTTCTGCTGTTTGTGGCCTGAGATGGTCCCGAGGCCTCTCCAGACTTCAGAAACTATGGCTGTAATGTGACAAAATGTGGAAAAGTTCAAGGGGGCCGAATACTTTTGCAAACCACTGTAGTTTACAGAGGCTGTTAAAATTATATGTTGGTGACACAATAATTTCACCCCAATGGTACTGACATATTCATAGGGTTAATTTTTGAGACAAAATATCATGAGGTAGTCATGAGTAACGTCATTTTTGCGGAAAATGTACTTTTTACTTGTAGGCCTTAAAAGCCTACACTGGTGTTTTTATAAGTCATGTTTGACTTTCTGAATAGTTTCTGGGATGCTTAGAACTCAAATTGCACTGCTGGAAATATTTTATTTTGATGAACCTGCTGCTTTCTTTGCAAATTTGCATCATAAGATTGTTTTTCGTTTTTCCTGCAGTATATAAAAATTGGTGTATCTCAAAAATAAAACTATGAAGACACTCAAAATAAATTTCCTGTTGTTGTAAACTATGTTTTGCAACTTTTTTGTATTTAAAGTTTTGAGGGATAAACCTCTTAACCCTGGAGAAACCATGGGGTCAAATTTGACCCCATGGTTTCTCCAGGGTTAAATTTCTCCAAGTAGAAATATATGTTAAAAAAAACCAAAAATGATTTTCAATTTCTTTGTAGTTTATTGCACTTTTTTGCAATTTATGTCGTTACTATGGACTTAATGCAGACATATTATTAAAATTTGGGCTATAACGGTTGTATTGATGTATAGCAACTTGAAATGCTCCCAAAAATGGCACTGCAGCATGTAAAAATATAAAGATGAGCTCTGGCGGCCTTGGTTCTATGGTAGGTGTACCTGATCTATATGTTATATGGCTGAAGTAAACTAAAGCCTAAAATACTTAGTCATGTGTTTAATAGTATTTTAACATTATATAATTCACATATAAAATTGTAATTTTAAATGGTTTAAAAGCAGGTAGAATAGCATATGTAGGCAAGTATATTTACTTCTCTTTTTTTTTTTATCAAGAAGCAAAGACAAAAGGGGGGAAAAAAGAAACAGGGAAGGTTTCATTGGTTGAATCATCCATCCTCACCAATGCCAAAACCAAATCTACACCCTTGGGCCACGCCCCTAATTATGCAAACTGTAAGCCTCAATAACATTTAAACAGGTCAGTTATAACAACAATCACCTCATGTACAGCAAATGAATATCAGTCTGTCTGTAGATTTTCGCACCATGTTAAGTTCTGTGTTTGCTGAACGGTGTGTTTGTCGTCTGTGGTTAACACTAACGAGTCTGCGACTGTTTCTGAGGAAGAAACGATAAGAGCTTCATCTGCAGGTGTTTCAACACAGAGGTGTGAATGTTAAATAGAGGAAGAAACACGTGAGTTATTTGTAAGAGTATTTCTGTAAACTCACACAGGTCAGACACTGTTATCATATTCACAAATATGAAAGACTTAATTATTATTGTAAATTTTCTATTATTGTAAACTAATTTCCTGCAGTATTGTTCACAGTTTTCCTTTTAAGATTTACTCTTTCATATTTATGACACCAGCATAAGAAATTCCTTCTGGCTCACTATCTAAATTCTGAATTTATCTTTTATAAAGTCAATAATTTAACAGTTTGTCTGACGTCCTGTTATTCTGATCAGCTGACATGTCTGGCATTCAGTTCGTCCTTTATCAGGTCTCTTTACCTCACATTTTAATTCATGTTGAACTATTTTAAACTTTTAAAATAACCTGAGCAGTAACTGAAAACACTCTGAGTGTTTCATATAAAGATTTGTGAGTGGCAGCAGTTTCATGTCTGTTCTCAGCTGTTCTGTCTGCAGTGACGTCCTCTGTGTGTGTTTTACTGTGCAGACACTGATCCAGCTGCAGTTTACTCAGCAGTGAGAACTGAAGACATCACTTATGGAAAAATCATCACAGACAAGAACAAACGATCACAGACGAGAGGTAAAGCTGCTCTTCTTCACTTCTGCATAAAAACGTCCCGATGATGTTCACGTGGTTTTTATCCTTCTGTGTTTGAGTGTGCTTCTGAGGTCGCACAACTTCAGCTGCAGCTCGCACACAGGTTGTTAAAAGGATGACTTAGTTGTCAATATGAGTCCTATAAATAAGGCCAAACAGACCAAAGAGTGTTTTCAGCCACACTGTCCTTTAATTCAATTTTACAACATTGTATTTTAGTTTTTGCAAACCACAACAGAATCTTCCTGTTGTTGTTGGCTGCTCTCAGTCTGAAACTGCAGCCATGTATATCTGCCTGCTCGTTCGGAGCCACCTATAAGCAGCTCTTGAAGTTGACAAAAACTAAGCATAGATTTAGAGGAGACTGTGTGACTGTAGCTGCGCCAGAGTTGTGCAATGATCTGCCCTTCCACGTTAGGCCTCGTCTCTTTCTGAGTTTAAAACTTTCACACTTTTTTAAGAGGTTGACTGTAATTTTTTTCTAATTCTCTATTTTGAACCTGATTGACTTCATTTTCTGTTCATGCTTTTTGTATATGAACAGCACTGTGTGAACCCTGTTTTTTTAAAGTGCTTTATCAGTAAAGGTGTCATGGTACGAGTCTGACAACACTGATGAGAACATGTCGGCTTTCGTGCTTGTGTTTAGTGTGTCAGTCTGCACTGAGAGAAGATGGCGGCTTTGCTTTTAACACAGACACCTCACAAATCTATCCTTTCACTGATTGGCTCACAGCAAAGGTGCTGAGAGGAGAAACTGTGACGAGCAGTTTATAAAAAATCCCCACTTACTGTGTGTGCGATGCTTCATTACAAATACTGTTTACACACAGTAAGCGCTGCAGTGATTAAACATCTTCTTCTTTGTCTGAACACAAAATATTTGATGATGAAACTCTGATGAGAAGTTTCCACATTACTAAAGCTGCTTCTTTCACACGAGGATGGACTCAGGTGCTGCACCAAGGCCCAATGTTGGATTGAAGGATTCTGAACTGTGAATTATTCCCAATCAGATTTTCTGTGGAACATGAAGCTCAACTTAAGTTTCCCACACTGAAAGTTGGAGCACCAACTTCCCCTGAGTTAGTAATCCAAGATGGCAGTACTGAAAACAGCAGTAAAAGTGTAAACTTTAAATCTGTCCTGTCACTGCTGTGTGTTTGTGACTCGCTAAATAATCCAAACACAGAGCAGTGACCAGGCTCTATTCATTAAAGTGTTTTATGAGGACAAATAAGTCAGTATTGTGCTGTTTGCTACTGATACCTGAACGGCTCTAAGAACCAAAATAACTCCTTTATTTTTGTCTCTTTGGCTGTGAAGTGTCTGGAGCCCAGCATTAGTCTGATACCAGCTGCAGCACAAACTGCTTCAGTTACCAAAAGTGCAAGAAGGTGTTTGTGGTTCACAGCAGAGGTGCAGAGAGGAGAAAAAAACAGTGAAACCCTAAATGCTCCCCCACCCTCCTCGCACACAAGTGCAGCCTCAGCATCATGGAAACTATTTAAAAACTGTAAACTATATAATGGATAAAAACTAATGAACAAAGACTAAAGCAACCTTTCTACGTTCTCCCAAACTGCACAGCTCCTTAGTGCACAGAGCTCATTCATGTCAGCACTGACTGGTGACACAGCTCTGCAATAAAAACTGTTTTCCAGTCTGTTTGTCCTTGTTTTAATCGTTCTGTTCTGTCTGCCCGATGGTAACAGTTCAAACATGAGCACAGTCCAAAGAAGCCATGATGATGATATTAGCCTTTTTGAGGCAGCAGGAACTATGTAGGTCCTCCAGAGTTGGGAGAAGCCATCCAGTAACCCTGTGGAGCTCCTTTTTCTGTGCAACAGCAAAACCACACACAAGCAATACACTAACATGTGGAGCCATGGTATGGGGATCTTCCTGAGGACCCTCAGGAAAGTCTCTGCTGTGATGTCTTTACCCAATCCGTGTTTAGACCCTGGGTCATTTCTGCCTGAAGTAAACTTGCAGAAACAGGAAGTCCTGACCCTCTCCTCGTGGTCAGTCGGTGATCAGGTCGTTTGTCCTGGACACTGTGGTGTCATCAGGGTTCACCAGATTATAGAGCAGGGGCTCAGCACACAGCTCTGTGAGGATCCAGTGTTGAGCTGCAGGGCTGTGTCGGCCCACTCTGACCCACTGTGGGTGTTGACAGCAAGTTATTGATCCAAAGATACCAGGTGTGTGGCAGTCACAGAAACACACACAGTGTGTGTCTGACTATTATCTGTAACATGTTTTGTCATAGCTGTAATGTGTCAGCTGTTCTGTCTGCAGTGACAGTGTGACTGTGTGTGTTTTACTGTGCAGAGACAGATGCAGCTGCAGGGAGAACTGAAGACGTCACTTATGGAAAAATCATCAAAGAGAAGAAAAAGCGATCAGACACGAGAGGTAAAGCTGCTCTTCTTCACTTCTGCAGTCAGGTATTTTTTAGAGCTAAACATTAGAGTGCTAATGTTCCCCTGGAGCTGTCCTGGACACGTCAGGGGATAAAACCTTGGGATCAGGAGGAAGATGACTCCATGTGATCTCATGACCTGGTGGAGCTCCTACCTCCGTGTTCATAGTAACTGAGCTCTGAAAACAATGTTTGGAGATAAACTCTAATAAGAAGTTTGTGCGTAACTAAAGCTGCTTCTTTCACAGTGAGGATGAACTGAGGTGCTGCACCAAGGCAGATTAAAATATTGTAAACTGTGTCCAAAGCTGCACAGACAGACAGGTTTCAGAGTCTGCTGGTGGTTCCTGTTTTTGTATAGCGCTTTACACATCCAGTCATCCACCCATTCACACACTGGTGATGCCAAGCTACATTGTAGCCACAGCTGCCCTGGGGCGCACTGACAGAGGCGAGGCTGCCAGAGACTGGCCTCTGACCACCACCAGTAGGCAACGGGTGAAGTGTCTTGCCCAAGGACACAACGACCGAGACTGTCCAAGCTGGGGCTCGAACCAGCAACCTTCTGATTACAAGACGAACTCCCAACTCTTGAGCCACGAAGTCTCACAGCTCAGCCTGTTGAGGTGGAGAGAAGAGAGACTTAAGCTGATGAGCTCTGTGGGTTAAAGGTTTGAGTTTTGTTTATTTCATCGATGTCTCACAGCTAAACTTTGTGGAGCGTGGAAGTGCTGTAACTTGTTGCTGAGATGGTTTCCAGTAAAGTCTGACTTACATATTTTCAGCTTGTCACCTTACTGCGGTAAAGTCTTGAGCAAAGTTTGCAGCTCGGTTGATGGCACCTTTGTTTTTCTCAGAAACACTTCATAGTTCTATCCGATCAGTCATTGGTTCACAGCACAGGTGTTAAGAGGAGAAAGAAAACTGTGAAACCCCCATCAGTCATTAAAGTACTCCACCACTCAACTGTGCAATGATCCATCACAACAGTCATGACAACTACTGAAGAAGTTTACAAAGAAAAACACCTATAAACTCACAAGTTATCCAAATTGCACAGCCCCATGAAGCACATGCCTAGCACGGGAATAAAAAGGGTAGAAGGACACCAAGAGCCCTTATACACTTGGACCTACTCAGGTCACCTCGACTTGGGGTTTTCATTTGGTGGAAGTCCCTGGTACTGTTTATTATTATTATTATTATTATTATTATTATTATTATTATTATTATTATTATTATTCTGTTTTTAGCACCTGCTAGAAGCCAGAGTTCTAAGCAATCTGAAAAGAAAGAACAAAAGAAAAAATTAAGAGTCTCGGGGGATAATATTCTTCATGAGGACCCTGCAGAAGTTAAATCTCTGCTTTGCCTTCTTAACCACACGTTCAGGCTCTTGTTGTTGTAAAATCCCAGAAACTGGACGTCTGTGACCTTTTCCACACAGTTCCTGCTGATAATTACGTGCTTAATCACAGTGAAGTCCATGGTCCTGTCTCGTGTCCTGGACATTTTGGGGACCAAGTTGTTGTCTTTAAACCACTGAGACAGTCGCTGGGTAGACTCATTGTCCCCAGAAATGACACCGACCACCGTGAGTCAACTGCAAATCTGATGAATGTGTTGCTGGGAGGGGAAGAAAGTATGGAGCAGGGTGCTCAGAACAGCTGTAGAGGTCTGAGGTCATACTCTCACCCTCTTTGTGCATCCTGATGGGAAGCCGTCGATACAAAGTCATAATATGTGGCGTCATTTTCACAAAAAAATAAAATTCTCCAATAATAAGACGGAAACTTTGCTTAAATATGAGAGCGAAGCTGGAAGCAGCAAATCATTCATCTTTTAAAATGTGACTTAATGCACTTGCTTAACAAATTGTTGCAGCTCTGTGGGCTCCAGGCTCAGTTCTGTGAACCAAACAGGCACCTAAAGTGTGATTTGTATCTGAGCTGGTTCCCAGTAAAGTCTGAACTGGGACTGTGTGTGATGCAGAGAGGTTGGAGGTCTTTATTGAACTACAAAGCTTGTAATCATGTTTCCTGTTGTTTGAACTGTGTTTGTGTTCAGACTTTAAACCAGAGCCAGACGTCGTCTACTCTTCACTGAAGTAGTCCACCAGTCCAACCACTGATGTCCAGCTGCTGGTCTCTAACTGGTCCTCCCAGCACCTCAGAGCAGAGGACATCCACAGATTTCAGAGATTTTTACATGTTTCACTTTCATTTCTCTGTTAATTCGACTCAAACAAGTCATACTTCCTTAGTCTACGAGAAACAAACCATAAAGCAGCTGACATGAAAAAAACAACAGATTTAAAAGTTGTCAGTTTCTGGTAGCAGCTGAAATGTTTTCATGAGTAAAAACTAATTTTTTCTCCTTTTTGTATTTGTTTGTTCAAAACAAAAACAGCAAAAAAGCCTAATTAAAATGTTACAATTACCAGTAAAAGAGGAGAAAACCCGGCTTCTGTCACCACGTGGTCGCCACTGAAAAGGTTTTTTTTTAAATCTGCTGCCATCTACTGGCTACACTGAGTGTTACAGCAGAGCGGCTGCTTTATAAATGAAAAACAGAACAAGAAACCAGCGTTACTCTGCCATCCAGAGGAAATATCTGGCTGTGCATCATGTTTCTGAGATTTTTACAGTAGCCTCAGTTTTCTGTGAATTCCTTTTCTTTTGGATGTTCCCTTTACTGGTCTCCATAGTGACTCGTCAGCCTCCATCCCAGCATCCTCCTCCTTCTAACCAACCCTCTGTTGTATTTCTATTCTCCTCCTGCCTGCAGCTCCATCTTCATGGAACGCCAGGACTGCCATAATGAATTAATTAAATACACCATTAAATAGTTACTTAAATGTGGCAATAATGAATTAAAATCAGAAATAATTAATTACATAAATATTTACGCCACATTTAATTAACTATTTAATGGTGTATTTAATTAATTCATTATGGCAGTCCTGGCGTTCCATACATCTTCACCACCCTTTGCCCAGTATATCCACTCTCCTTCCTCTGCACACGTCCAAACCATCATAACCTTTTTACGTCTTTAAGATGTGGCTGTAGTTTAGCTAGCTTGATGTTTTTCTGTTGACACGGGTGGACAGTTCCAACCTGCACTGAACACTCTGTTATAATTGTGATGGTTTTATAATTTAATTTTCTTAAATTTCACACATGGCATCACATCTGAGTAGTGTTTACCTGCCTCGTCCATCTTTGTCACAGCTGCAAAATGAAATAGATAAACACCGTGGAGCATGATGCAGGGGCTTTATTTAAGAGGTCAGTACAGGTTAGGTGTCAAAGCAGGTTATTTATTCAAAACTAAAATTTGTTTTCCCACTGTTGTCTCTCAGTGAGAAAACTACAGGATACAATGATATGCAAGGCTCTTAAATTTTACTTACAGTAGAACATAGAAAATATCAAATTATTAATCTGAGATTTTTGTTCTGTTTCAAAAAAAATATGAACTTATTTTGAATTGATGGCAGCAACACGTCTAAATCTCTGGATCCAACATGCAGGCAGGAAGTAGTCTGAACAGGGCAGGCAGCATAATTAGTAAATAAACATACTTTTTGAGGGCCCATGTGGACCTAAAATGTGGACACTGACTGTAAGGATGTTTCTGACTATGTGCTGCCCTCTAGTGCCTGAGACCAATTCGGAGCTGCCTTGTTTTGCTTTATTAATTTATAGTTCTGTTCTACTTTGTAATTCGTGTTCTCTTTATTAGTAAACCACACTGACACAGCACTTGACTCTCTGTAATTCTTACCTGGATGATAACTGGAACCTGTAAAACTTTATAAGAAGAGGTGGTCGTCGAGTTAGTGGCACACTTTTTACTGTGGAAACAAAGGCAAACAAGAAAGGATGAAGAAATAAAAGATAATAAACACTAAATCTGAACTCGTTATGTGCTGCGAGGGTCTCTGAAAACACTGAATATAAAAAGTTAAAAATATAAATATTAACCTACAGCTACGGTGGCCCTGAGAGGCCAAATGGACTGCAATGGACTGTTTTCTTAAGTTGCAGGTTTTTTCCCCGTTCAATGCCTACAGTCTACAGCTAATTTCAAACAACTGCTGTGATATTATTGGCTTAAAAAACAAGGTCGACCTTCTGGGTTTTTTTCTTTTTAAAAAACAAGTTCATATTTGACTTAAATTCACTTTGCAAACATTTCATTTCTCTTTCACGATGTTTATTCCTTCTTATTTAAACTTCCAGCCTTTTGTGTGACCTGTGAAACCTCAGTTCACACAATCACCAACAGGGGGCAACGATGAGCTGACCTCATGGGCCAAAAGGTCACATTGATTATGAAATCGCTCCAATGCGACACTTTTCCATCTGTTCAGATCCAAAATAACTTCTCACTGTTGTGTAATGTTTCTTCATCCCCAGCAGACGAGAGAAACGCTGTAACAAGAAGGTTTTACCGTCTGTGTCAGTTTCACTTCCTCCTTCCTGTGACGGTGTGAGGCCTGCATCAGCACCACACTGCAGCGGCAATGATTGATAACACAAACACTCAGACAAACATCCTCAGCAGCCTGATAACACAGTGTGAAACTACCCACAACTGTGAAACAATCAGTCTTCATTGTTTCATAAAACCACAGAAAGATTATGAAACAACCTCCGTCTGAGGAGTGACACACCGAGACATGAAACACACCGAGACCCGAAACATCAGAGCTGTGAAATGTAGAGAAAGGGAATTCCCGACATACACTGAAGGGGTTAAATCTGTAGATGGTGCAGGAGGAGAAGCTGGAGATGACTGATATGCAGTGATGGGAATAACGGCGTTACTTTTTTCAGTAACTAGTAATCTAACTAATTACTATTCCTATCGTTACAACGCAGTTACAGTTACTAACAAGAAAATGTGGTCCGTTACTATTTTTCAACAAACAGACGGTTGAAGCTGTGTTCAGCTTACCGCATCATCACGATCACTGTCTAGCACATGATCAACGGTTAATTACGGTACCGGCCGGAGTACCGGGAGCAGTTTGGAAGAACAAAAAGACGCGGAGACTGTTCTAAATTGTCATCCCAAACTAACTCAAAGTTTATTCTTTTGTGCAGCAGTTTTTATAGGCAGAAGGGTTCGTGTGTCAACAAGTTTCAAGTTACAACCATATAAGGAAGTTCCCCCTAGCTCTGAAAGGGGCCTTCTATAATCTCAACATACCTTTGACAGGTCGGTCCGTTAAACACTAGACAGTTAGAATCCTTTAGTGATATAAGTTTGCACATGGTAGAATACTGCATGTAGTTATTTGCATTAGGAAATGTTTAACCATATATACCTAGAGGCACACAATCAATTGTGTGTGATCTTTAGCAGGCTGCAAGCTTGGTGTGCACTCCAGGAATGCACCCCCACGTCCTGTGAGCATGAGAGCTTGCACCTTGTCCCATTGTTCCACGGCAGGATCAACGCAGAAATGCCTTCTTTACATATAGATCAACTGTTGGATTTTCCAGACCAGCAGGCCAAGGAAAGTCGCCCATGGGGTCACAGCAAGAGGAGATGAGGTTCAAACAAAGGGCATTGCAGAAACAGGGTCCTTTGTATAATATCATCAAAAACAATACTCAGCAAATGCTACCATGGTATCAAAATATCACAACAGTTACAGTTACTAACAAGAAAATGTGGCCCGTTACTATTTTTCAACAAACAGACGGTTGAAGCTGTGTTCAGCTTACCGCATCAGTTGCAGGCAAGTACTGTAGCTGTAAGTAATCTGGGCGCTACAGCTTTAAGCACCTGCGAGCTCCCACGGACGGTAATCACGATCACTGTCTAGCACTAGCGTCTAACACCTGGAGCTCAGGGGGGCAAAACAATCGCGTGAGTGCTGCTGTTTGACTGAGGAAGAATAAAGTAGTCGTGGTAAGTCAATCACATGACCACTTAAAGACAAAGCAACAAGGTGATAGATACCAGTTTGTAAACTGTGTTGATAGGCCACGTAAAACCAGAGCCATGATAAACAATACGCTGCGTTTTTTCCTCAATAGTTTCGTCACGTTTACTGTCGGCAACCTGCGGCTCTTTAGTCCTTATAGTACAGAACCTGCGGCTCTGCGTGGTTTGGGAAAATAAATTAGAAGTATTTAGCTGAAGTGTAATTTATTTATGTTAGTTCTTTTTTTAACTTGTAGTTCTAAATTGGAAGATTATTGTGATATTGAAATAGAAAAATAAAATTATATTTTATTTTTCTATTATTTTTTCATCGCTCAAAATAAGCGTCACACTTGCGGAAGCCAATTATGGATCTTCGGATCCACATTATGTCAGCAGCTGTTCTCCACCGTGAACTATGTTAAAAACAAACACCGCTCACATCTCACAGCTTACAGTTCTGCGTGAAGATGAAAGTGACTTCGTACAGCCCCGATTTGCAGACGCTGTGCGCAGAGGTTCAGGAGCAGAAGTCTTATTGTAAACATATCACGGCAGACCCGACGATGTTTACATGAACTCGCTTTTCAGCATCTCTTTATTGACCACTTTTCACACACGGTTGCTGTACGCATACAGCCGGCTGTAGCTTTTCAGCTCACAGCCCGACACACACCAACACAACAGCAGAGAGAGCACAGACGTTAAGGCGGCGAGGCGTGATTGCTGGTGCTGCTCAGGTGCGTCCGCCTCCCCTGCAGCGGCGCTGCAGACTGCGTTCCGCCAGATACACTAAACCCTGGTAAAATATATATTTAAAAATTCTATTATGAATAATAATATATTATTATTATTATCTATTATATATAATAATATATTATTCATCTTTTAGCAGCATAGTGTTTTTGTTCCAATTATTTTTTAAAAGTCAGGTCAAGGCTCCAACAGCCCAAAGGCGATATGAGGGTGGCGGCTCACAACAGTTTTTGTTTGCTGCATCATTGTAGTTCAGCTGGGTGTCTTTCCTTTTGTTATATCTCTTTAAGAGTTCAAAATGTGTTCATTACATAAATAAAATGTAATTTTCTCTGTAGCACTTCATGGATTTCAAAAGCAGCACACCTTAGTTGTTCACACAAAGCATAAAAAGTAAAAAACAATATATACAGTGTTATCTTCATTTTAGATGTCAAAAAGTATTTGTGCCTCCCAGTGTTTTCTTTTGCGTGGAAACCGGGTCCAAATGGCTCTTTGGGTGTTAAAGTTTGCAGACCCCTGCTCTAAGGACAGCGCTAGCAAGCATTCTCTGCTTATGAGCAAAAAAAAAACAAAAACAGGGGAAGTTTTAGGAGTGAGGGCGAGAGAGAGAGAGAGTTTAGAGATGTGAGAGATTTGTGATGTTTAGCGTGTTTTGAGTGTGTAGTTAACAGTGTTGGGGAGTAACGGAATACATGTACCGCCGTTACGTATTTAAAATACAAAATATGAGTAACTGTATTCCGTTACAGTTACCGTTTAAAAAGGTGGTATTCAGAATACAGTTACTTTGTTGAAATAAATGGATTACACTGCGGTACTTTCCTGTTTCATTTTGTCGCGGGTCAGGACTGTTTGGGTTTTGTTTGACAGCTACGTTCTGTTGTTCCAGGCGGCAGCGTTACGGCTGCCATGGTTACAGGGCGACGCTCTCTCTCTCTCTGCGACTGTGTGTTTCCTGGGTGAGAGAGCGCCTTTTTGTTGTTGTTGTGCTAAGCTAACAGGCAGAATGCTACAAGCATAGCTCTAAAGAATGTAGCATCATGGGCAGTGTAGTCCGTGTTGCAGGGAGAATGGACTGCCATACACGTTATGGGTCTGTGAGCGCGAGGAGGGAGAAAAAGGGGAGTGGAAAGGTACGAGTTGTCATCGAGCAAAAACGGGAGCTGGAAGCATGTAAATATAATAATAACCACTTCAGCCAAGAAGAGTGCCTGACGAGCCCAGTTGTAAGTAAGCTATTAAGACTCGACTGTACACCGTGTTCGTGTTTTCCTCCGAAAACAATAAGTTCCGTTGGAGCAGATTTTCAACGCCTCTCTCTGTCTCTCGCAAGAAAAGTTGACCCACACAACAAAGTAAAGCTAGTTTTCGGCTACGAGCCGACAGGGACCCCGCCGTATTAGTCAGAGGTCCCTTTAGTACAGTTCGGAGTCGCGGACCTTCAGTAATAGTAATAAATCACACAGCAATAGTACATTCACGTTGTTGTAAAAAGCACGATAATATATTAAGTAATCCAAAGTATTCAGAATACGTTACTGTCATTGAGTAACGTAACGTAATACGTTACAGAATACATTTTGGGGCATGTATTCTGTATGCTGTAATGGAATACATTTTAAAAGTAACCTTCCCAACACTGGTAGTTAATGTGTTGTCTTGTGTAGTTAGTGTGTAGTGTGTGGATAGTTTTGTGTTGTGTGTCAGAACAATGAGGCGACTGCTGTCTCCAGGTAGAAACAGGAGTGACACAGTGATGGAGTGATGTTTCCTTTATAGAGGAAAGAAATTATTTTTTGGAGTGGCACAAATAATTTGTGGCATCTTATTGAAGAACAGCTGATTGTTCTGTAAATAGTTTGAAATGGTTATTTAAAAAAGGGTAAAAGGTAAATTTATGCAAATAACTTTGTTTGCAAAACTTGTGCGCAGGATTTTAAAATTGACAATTTATATTTGCATTTAAAGTTATGAAATATGATTCATTAAAGATGTCTGTGGTTGTTACAGTAAAAAATATCACTTTTTCTACTCAGGTTTTATGTTTTTTGTCTGATTTTAGATCAATTGTGTTAATACAGTCAAAATGAAAACATAACTGTAGATTCAGACACGTGAGGTTGTGCTGAAAAGAATGATACCAAACAAGGCAAAGTAATTAGTTTTTAGAGGTAAAATAGAGAGAGAGAATCAAAAGTAGTTAAAAATGGGCAATTATACCCTGGACCCTGGCTTAAACGTTTTTTTTTTTTAAGTAACGCAATAGTTACTTTTCAAGTAATTAATTACTTTTAGAATTTGTAACTCAGTTATTAACTCAGTTACTTTTTTGAAGAAGTAACTAGTAACTATAATTAATTACTTTTTCAAAGTAACTTGCCCAACACTGCTGATATGTAGCCGACACAGCGATGAAACAGACCTCCTGTGATACTGTGGAGAAAGACTACGAGTAGCAGCTGTGAGCAGCGTCACCTGCAGGTAGATGAGCTGATCTCAGTGCTGACACGTGTTGACACATGCTAGTGTTTCTAAGACAAATGACTTTAGTCGTAAACACAAGAGACAGACAGGGGGCGTAACTGATGCCTGACCAGCTTCAAACTTTGTCCACCAACAGGATGGTGTTGGAGGATGGAGGATTCTGTTAATTATATCCCAGCTACAATTATCACAGAGACAAGCAACTTAATATAAAATGTTTTGCAATAACAAGTTTATATTCTGAAATAGATGTATCACATGAATGAATCATTAAGAGGTTAGAAATCCACCACTATCGCTGTACAAATATAGGAAGAAACAGAGTCAGAGGAAGAGGGCGGGCTTTACTTGGTGTCAGTGACAGAAATGAAAAAAAGCTCAAATGAGTGAGAAGGACGATGAAGGAAACATCTGTGCTGTGTCTGCTCTGTAAGTAGAATCTCTGTGTTTGTTTGAATTCTTGTACTTTGACTGTCTGCTCTCCTGATAACTGATGATGGAGGAGAAGACATGAAAAACAAATCAGGCTGAATTCAAGTTCAAACACCACGAGGACCAACTGCAGGTCTGAACTGACTCTTTATCTTTGCTCAGGAGTCGAGGAAACACAGCAGGCAGTGAAAAGATCAAATCATTCACTCATTATATCAACACAGCTGAGAGTCTGAAATACGACATTTAACATTTTCATCCATTTAGTCAACTATATACTATAACTGCCTTTAAAGTTTTTGTGCTGCACAAAGTGACCGTTACTGTTTGTGGTTGAGCCGTTTGTGGTTTAAACAGAAACTAAAGGAGCTCAATTTTTCTTTTTCTGGGGACAGAAAAAAGAAGTTGCAGGTGTTTCCTCACAGGGTTGCCAATCTTATAAGGGGAAGTAACATGTCTGTGACCACAGGCCATGACTCTAAAGCAGTTTGGTTAAAAACCATCTTTTAGTTAATTTAGACCAGTGATCACTGCTCCTTTTGACGGACTTCACTCATTTCTATGAATGGATTTGACTTCAGTGACACCGGATCAAAAACAGGAAAATGAAAAATCAGAAACTGTCTAAACATTTAATTTCTGTTTACAGATTGTTTATTCCTCTTTGACTAAAACTCCAACCTTCATAATGAAATCACATTTTCTCTTTTATTTTATAAAGAGAAAAATATTTCATTTTTCTTAAATGTAATTTTGTAATTTTACTCAGTTACTGTAACTGAGTACTTTTACTCTTTTTCTAGTCTATTCACTGACATCTTAATCCTGGGTTCTCCTGAGCTTGAACCTGAACGTCAGACCAACCATCGACTGCAGGAGACATGAGCCTCAGACCATCTCACCATCACTATCTTCATCATCATCATCATCATCATCATCATGATCATCATCATCAGGTGTGTCATTTTTAGTTACAGGAGCGCAGCGACGACGGCCATGTTTGAGCTGTAACTCTTTTCTGAGTTTATGTAAACAGACACTTGTTCACATACACGAGTCAGCTATAACTAAATAATATTGATAAAATAAGTTGCAGTTGTTGTAGTTTTGCCTCTGCTCACCACCAAAGTAAGATTTCAGTCAAACAATCAAAGTGTAAGTGAAGTGCAGGCATTTTATAAAGTTTGACTGTAATTTTAAATGTAAGGCCCTCAGAGACGTCATCAGAAAAACAAAACAGTTTTAATGAAACTGCTGCCAGTCAGTCGTTCAGTTGCTTCATCCCCCCTGAGAACAGAGACCTGTATCAAAGCTGAAAGTCTGACCTGCATCACAGTGTTGCTGTATTAAAATCCACTGTGGTGCTGTACAGAGACATTTTACAAAAACATATGGACCTGATTGCATTTTCATGTCTTCATATCAGGAACAGTTAACTGAAGACCATTTTTAAAATTAAATAAATATCACAAAGGTCCTGGGTTTGAGTCCTCCATCTGGTCAGGGCCTGTGTGGGTTCCTCCCACAGCCTGAATCACTAAGTGTGAACGGTAGCCCGTCTCTTTGCCCTGTGACTCGCTGGGTACCTCGTCTCTCGCCCGATGGCAGTGCCCCTGAATTAGGATCCCCAGCCTGTTATTTATTTATTTTAATTTAAAATGTGAATTATAGTGTTCTCTCAGTCATCAGAACCAAACAGAAGGATTTCATTTTTCAGAGTCATAAAATACTTATGATAAATTCAGCCTATGAAAACGTATCTTATCCTATAAACATGTCCTCTGGGATCAAACGGTCATTAGAAGCAAGAATTCAGTCATATGTATATATTATTAATGCTGTTAGTCTTACTATTATTGTCCCTCTCTGTAGCCCACCTTTCAGACAATCGCTGGCATGAGAATCACGGATTCACATGTCCTCAGCTACTTTGTCATGTTACCTCTGTCTACGTCGTGCCTGATTAGACTTGTAGCATTCGTAAGAGACAGTCCTCAGGTACACCACGATTCCGAAGAAATCTCAGAAGCGGGCTATCAGTGTTTGTGTCCATGTTGAAAGCAGGGCATTCAAAGTTAAGTGCCAGTTCTGAAGAGCGTGAGCTCTCCACAACTACCATGGATTTGGGTTTCCGAATGCAACACGTTTTACGTTCTTACAATAAAATTTTTTATTGTAATGGTATTTTTTTACGTTTGCACAATATATGATCACGTTCGTACAATATGATATTTATATTGTACGAACATGATAATTTATATTGTACGAACGTGATATTATGTTGTTCAAACGTGAAAAGTATATTGTACAGACAGGAAAAGTATCTTGTTAGAACAATAAACTTTTCACGTTATAACGTGATATACTTGTATTTTTCCTTTGCCTGGGTGGCAGCTCATACGCTTCCGTACCCTTAACAGATACTCTGACTCATAACTATCGTAAAACGCTACGACCGGAAGTAGAAACCTTTCGCGCATGCGGGGTACCGATCGGGTTTCCGGTGTTGTGCCAAAGTAGTTACCCCCGTCAAAAATTGTTTCCCCATTCACGGGAGCGCGCAAAGTAGGAGGAGCCACTTGCCCAGCTCCGTTCTGTACGCTACTTGTCACTGATCTGCAGTCGACGCGATAAAGAGTAAAAGCTGGAAAACAGCAGACTCGATGAATTTAATATTAGTTTCGTGACATTGTAATGTGCCGTGTGGAAGACAGTTTACCTTATACTGTACACTGAAATAACCTGCTGGGAATACTTTGTCTAGAAAAAGACTTTGATACTATAATACTGTAAAACCAGATGCGATCATGGAAACACGTTCCTCTCCAGTGACAGTGACACTGACTCTCTTTAGCTACTTGCATGCCATATGTCTTTGAGGATGATGTAGTAAGATGACTTAAAATGATATTAAAGTGTTTTAGGATGATAGTTTAGGGGATATTTGGTGTTTTAAAATAGGCAGTTTATATGTTTCAACTATTTGTGGATTGGCTACAGAGAAGGACTTAAGTGGGTCAGACTAGTCAAGCTCCTCTTTTTGTCAGTGTAAAGATGTTTTAACTAATCCCTGAGATATTTTAGTGTAAGAAAACAGAGCAGTTTCTTTTTTTTTGTCCCGTTTGGCTCTTTTGCCATCAGAATTATTGTCTAAAGGCGAAGAAAGATGCCCAATGGATTTACTTTACCAAATTGACCATCCCAGCCTTGCCATAATGGTCTATTTGATTCACCTTTGCTTTTATTGTTTATTTTATTCTATTTTATTTTCACTTGCTACACACGGGACAGACATGACTGGGGGAAAGAAAGAGAGGTAGGGAAAGAAAAACAGCGAGGAAGAGGAACGGTGATAAAGGACAAAAACAAAAACAAACAGACAAAAAATCCATATATCGATCACCTGGATCACCTGTCGAGCAAGAAATAAGAGAAACCAAGCAAAAAAAAAGCAACATAATAAACAACATCACAATGATATATGGGAATATAACAGTAAATACTAAATATTAAACATTATTGTGCAGCACGTAAGATCGACAGCGCACAGTGTGCTTTGAGGTAGGAGCCAAAAAGGGTGTAGTTTGTGTGTGTGAGCACCTGTGTGTACACCTGTGAGCATGGACGCGCTTGTTTTTAAAAGGTTCCTTCATGCAATAATCTGCTAGAGGGTGTGGGGGGGCCACAGCCCCGTCCTCCAGGGCATGAAGCAGGTGTGGAGGAGATCCAAACTCCAGACATCCAGAGGCCCTCAGAACACAAGAGACCAAGGAAGACCAACAGAGGGGCAGCCGCGCCACTGTCCCAGAAAGAGCTGAGGGGAGCCCCAGATGAGGGGTCATTCAGCAGCGGAGCAGAAGCCAGGGGGGGTTGCAGTGACGTGCCCGTGAGCTCCGCCGGCAGCCAGCTGTGCCAGAGTCACAAAGCTATACTCTAGCCCCGGGTCTAGGTACCCTTGCCCCTGGAGGGGGAAACTGCACCCAGACCCAGGTAGTGTTACCCTTTTCTCTGGGGTGGAGAGAAGCAGACCGCCCCGACTCGGCAGCAGCAGGGAGGCCCCACACTCCAGACCCCAGTCGGATGGCCAACTCCTCCTCCCAGCCCCCCCGCCCCAACAGGCAACAGAGAACGGGGGTGTGTGAAGACTCCAAACCTCCCTCCTCCCGCTCGTATGTAGTGTTGATGCATGTGTGTTCTAAGGTGCATTTAAAACCCAGGAGGGCATGGAGCTACCTGCCAGAGAGCAGCAGGTAAGCACATAGCCCCTCCTGATAGCCCTCAGTGTCTATATGCACTTAAAATTGAGAGGTGGGCAACGACGCCAGGGGTGAGACCAGAAGTTTTGGTCTAAGTTAACCAGACAGAGAGCAATTTGAACAATACCTCTTAATTTTTTACTACATGATAAAGAAATTCTGTTGTGGTAAATGAAAGAAATGTGTCAGCATGATTTAAATTGTAAGAAATAAATGTTTAAAATTAAGGAAGAAGAGAAAGTTTCTGTCAACTCACAGAAGATATCCTGTTGGGTTTTTGTTTTAGTGTGAAAAACCAAAAATAAAAATTCCACGACACATTCTCTAGAACAGGAATCGTGGTGGAGCCTGTCAAAATAAAAGCCCCCGCACTGCTTCGTTTTGTGTTCCAGGGGAAATTTAAAGGCGTGGCATAAAATGATGATAACACGAAGCACTCAGCCCAGGCACGTGAACGCATGCGCATATGGATGCGCACTCACTGATCCACCGTATATGACATTACCGATTATTTTACATATAAATCGTTTATAAATATACATTTCGACTGCAGAATATTTACATTTATAAACATTTTTAGAGATACAAAAAAAAAAAACAAAAAAAAAACAACCACGCACTCAGGAACACCGGAAATACACGTATTTCCGTAACAACAGCATCGCTCAGTGGTCGCGTCTACGGGTTACCTCCATTGTTAAAGTGGAATTATTGAATCCATAGAGTGTGTTGGTGTTTGGGATGTACCGGGATAAACGGGAATGGCTTCACTAACACTCCCGTCTCTCTGCTGGGCTCAGCTTTTCCTCTTTGTCGTGGTTTTCGCTGAAGGTGAGCTCTCCTCCAGCTTCCACTTTCTCTTCGGTTACACCACAACGGCAGTACGCGAACATTCCTGTTGTTTACTGTAAACAACTGTCACGTATTTAAAAATAAAATAAAATAGAAACATACAAGCTGCCTCAGGACACAGCGAAACCTCTGAGGCCCGAGTTTCGTTCACATAAAGGACACAAACAAACAGAAAGCCTCCTGTCATAATCCCTTCACCCTGCCCGCCATGACAGACGTCACGAGGCGAAGGACGGAAGTGCAGGAGACTTGATAAGGAGTAGCTCAGCGAATCAGACTGATTAATAATTTTAATATAGAAGTGGATGAAACTACAAAACCCGAAAATGCACTTTGATCTGGTGGTTTGTTTTTCAGGAATCATGCGGCTGCATTTTCCTGTCTTTTCATGGATGCTCCCAGTTTCTCCTCTGCTAAAGGAGACAATGAAGGAAGCATTATTCGCGAGCTCAGCAGAGTCAGGTGGTGTAGCTGGCAGGTAGACTGTTGTGCACGGAGGTCCAGTCCCAGTTACCAGGTAAAATATCCTCTGTGGAAACCCAGCAAACATTTAAAAAAAATCTCAGATGTTAAGTCTTTAGTGTGATTTGGCGCATCTCAAATAAATGAATGAATAATCCAACAAGCAGCTATATTAATACTGAAACAAACAAGAAAAGAAGGTAAAAATATTCCCTCCAAACAAAACGTATAAATTCTAAAAAGGCAAATCAGTCTGTGCATGAACACATTGCTCCGCCCATCAAAAAGTCACCTATCCGGTCGTTAAGTCTGACGTCACTAGCCGTGTCTGGGCCTAAACTCCGCTGCAGGTCCATATATCAAACGATCAGTAAACTTTAGTTTAAACTAATTAAACTTTCATTTAACGGAGTTAGAAGTTAGCAGGGAGTTAGCTCGCTAGCTTCTATCTAAATACAATATAGCATGTCCTGACTGCAGGGTTGTGGAAACAAATTAAAACGTACAGCTCTGTTATCACTTCCAACATAAATGAAGACAGAAAACTAAACAGCAGTGACGTTTGTAGGGTTACTGAAGTTGGGCTAGCTTGTATATAATGATGTGCTACATGACCGCTAGCGACACAGCTATGTTAGCATAATATAAACAAGCTAACTTTTTTTCCACTCGATAAAAGTTAACGTGAGTGTTCTCGGTGGTCAGGAACAAATGTAATCGCATGGCAGGATGCTGTAAAAGGACCAAACTTCAGCCAGGAGAACAACTGAGATAATCCATCCACAATACGAGGTTAGTCATTCATATACTGCTGCATGGGCTGGGTTGTAGTTACATCCTAAGGTTTTAAAAACTGAGCTTAAATAAATGATTAGCGGTAATAAAAGCCGAGGGAGGTCAACAGTGATCACTGACTGTTTTAGGAGCTTTTTGAGATTAAATAGAAGAAAATACAAAACATTGAACATGTCTGTTCAGCCTCCTGCCCTCTGGAAAGAGATACAGAAGTCTCCGCTCCCGCACTACCAGGCTCACCAACAGCTTCATCCACCAGGCTGTGAGACTGCTGAACTCTCTTCCCTCCCGGCTCCCAGCCAGCAGAATCACCAGATTGGCAGAAGTATAGGAAGACAGATTGGACTCTACCCCCCCCCCCCCACGCACACTCTCCAACAAGGAAACACTCTCTGAACCAAGAACTGAAAACATTCCTGACTTGCGTTGCAATTGCACACACCTGCTGCTATATATATATATTTTTAGTATTTCTTTTAGCACTATTTATATTATTATATTTTATATATATATTACTATTTATTACCTTATTGTTAGGGCTGTTTTTGTTGTGCATCTGCACCTTATTGTTGTCAATGTCTACGCATGGGACAGTGTGAAACGTAATTTCAATTCCTTTGTATGGCAAGTACATTTGAAGAAATTGACAAATAAAAAGTATTCTATTCTATTCTATTCTATGTTAACAACACAAAAGCCATATTAAACGCAGACTACTTTAGACCCGGAAGTAGGATTCGTCGCGTCATCACTTAACGACCGGATTGTCATTAGGGATGGGTATCGTTTAGGTTTTATCCGATACCAGTACCAAACCGGTACTTTTGAAACGGTGCCGGTGCTTAAACGGTGCTCGAACCGGTGCTTAAACAGGGCTCGCAAAATCGTAGCCCGACGTCCTGGAGTTAGCGATTTTGCCAGTCGGGCTACCAAAATCTCTCTCTGCCCTGCCCGTCGGGCTATCGTAGGAAGGAAAAATATATGTCAATGCTTTTGCATTCTTTCGGAAATGTAGCTGGGTAATTATGTCATTGGCATCGGTGAGCCACTGTCAATATGTGACATATTGAAATCGCGTTTGAATTTGCGCTTGTTTTTTTGCTTTCACTTTGCAGTCGCGCGAACTGTGTATAGAGAGCGACAGTACTGATTGGTGAGTGATGATAATTTGCGCACCAATTCCTCTGACATTGTCTTATCAATCGTTAGCTTACTATGCAAACATGACAAGTGAAATCTCCCGCAGCAAGCTTAAACATGTGAGAGGTTGATCGCGCAGAGAATCGCTGAGCGTTATGTGTGTGTGTGTAAAAGCAGCAGGATTTATGTTTTAGTTCTGCTGAGCCAAATAAGACAGGTCAGGGTGAAGAAGTGACAGCCAAAGAAAAGTTTACCGCAAAACGGAAAAGTTATGACAAATCAGACTATAAGGCAAAAAGAAAGTGCAGCTTTATGGTTTCATGGACAAAAGAATTTCTGTGGCTGCAATATGACGAGCTAAATAACCAGGGCTGCACATAAGTGGTCCGCAGGTGCGCATTCGCTGTCAAAATAAAAAACAAGCACAAGATAAGAAGTTGCAACGCGTGTTTGCATACATAAGATTTTCTGGAGGAGGACAGACATTTGTTTAGAACTCTTAAAGATGTCGAAGAAGCTCCTTTAAGCAATTACTTTGGTGTTCCTCCACCTCTAAAGAAATGTCAGGAGTCCGAACCACAAAAGAAGCACGTATTCTCGGAAAAGTGGTTGCAGGAGGTGAGCTGGCTTGAAACAAATGATGAACGCACAGAGATGTGGTGCAGAATGTGCCGTGAAAATCCCACTCTAGCGGACAAAAACAGTGCTTTTTATATGGACGCAAACGCGTGTTGCAACTTCTTATCTGCTGCGCGTCTTTTATTTTGACAGCGATGCGCACATGCGGACCACTTATGTGCACCCGTGTAAATAACATAATGTTCTGCCGGGTGTGTTGTTGGTTTTCTCTCGATTTCTGAGTCGACAAGCGCCTTTGTTACTGGGACCAGTCATTTTAAGAAAGGCCCCCATTAGAACCCATGAGAAATGCAAGAAATGCATTATTGCTCAGTCTGCAATATCTTTCCCAGAACAAACACCAATTGCAAATAACATACTAAAAATAAACCTGAAAAATCTGTTTAGAACAGCGTACTATGTTGCAAAGAGTGAACTACCACTGGCACGATTTAGCAGTCTTTGCAAACTTCAAAAAGCAAATGGCCTCGATCTTGGTTCCACTTGCCTCTTACCCATGACTTCAGTGGAAATTTCAAATTCAGGATCTGACACAGACTGATTCATGTCCTACACAGTTCTTACAAGTTCATAGAAATTTCTGTTCAATTAGAACCAAGTATTTGAGTTGATGATTGTAATTTTTATACAATGTTGTAATTTGTTTTTCAACAATTTTTTGATTAATGTTTTGTTTCCTTTACAATATTAAACATTAAAGTATAATATTATAACGGAAACAAAACATCAATCAAAAAATTGCTCTCTTTTTTATTCGGGCTACTTAAATTTATTTTGGGCTACCAAAAACTGAAGAGTCCCTGCCCGAAGGGCTACCAGGGATTTTGAAATTTCGCGAGCCCTGTTAAAGAATGGAGAACACAAACTTTGTCCAAAAACCTCTCGTGTTCAGCTGTTTTTTTGTAAAAAGATAACAATGTTAGCCTTTTCTGCAGCTATGTGGCATATATGGTATCACTCTTGGCTGGAAGCAGTGCTTAAACAATGGAAAAAACACAAACTTTGTCCAAAAACCTCTCATGTTTAACTGTTTTCCACTTTTTCTTTGGTCATTTTGGCCAGGGTGAAGGGAGTATCTGTCATCAAACAAGAATACAGCTGCATGTAACTACGACGGTGTTTGCTAGTTCACCTTACATGCATTAATGTAATAACGTGGTTAGCCTACTCAACGTAAATTACACACGAACAACATTAAGCTACTCACGCAGAGAAGAACGGCTGCTGCTGCCATCATCATCCGTCATCATTTCTGCTACACTGGCAGGGCTAGGGGCCAGGACTCTCCTCCTCTCCTCTTCGGGTTTTTGGGGGATGTTGCTAACTCCGGGTCCGATAACAGGCACCACACCCGCAGTAAATGTGCTCGGTGTGAGGTCTCGCAGCAAGCTATGAAATCCGGTGCATTTCTCGGCTTTTAACAAAATGCTATACCAGGTGTTTCATCAGATTCGAGGAGTTGCCTTCTTTGCACAGTACCAGCTTAAAGCACTTGTTGCAGGCTGCTGAGTTTGCATCTTTTGCTGTGAAGTACAGCCAGAATTTGACCGCTTTGCTTTGGGCATTTTTAATCTGTAGCTCTGCTCTAAAAGAACGTACGTAAAAGAGCCTACGTACCTGGGCCCGCCTACTACGCTCGCAAAGGTAAAATGATTGGCTAGAATCCAAAGTGTATGACATCTCAGGGAAAAAAAAATCACTGAAATAAAGCACCGAAATGTGCGCTGCTTTTTGGTCTGGTTACTACGGTGTCAGAACCGGTGCCATAATGACACCGGATACCGGTACCCATCCCTAATTGTCATTTATTGGATTGACGAATGTCGGTTGGAAAAATTTCACTTAGTGCCCAACTGTAAGGTCAAGTGGCCTCTGTTCTACTTCCACCTCCACAGCAGCCACAGGTGATGTTATCAATACCCACTCCTTTCTGTTTTTCCCCATACACACAAATAAATCAGGTCCATCCTCTGTGCTTTCTAGTGAGCGTTACCGCAGTGATCTTCTTCACTGAGAACTGAAACTTCACCCAGCTGCCCACATCTACTTATTTCTTCCTGTTTCCCAAAGAGCCAGATCATCAGATTCTCAAGTGTCTTAAAAAATGTCTTTAATATCTATCATTTAATACTTATTATGCAACTAACTGCATGTCTCTGGACTGTGGGAGGAAGCCAGACTACCAAGAGAAAACTGAAAACTGCTTGTATGTAACAGGAGTCTGATCTGACTCACAGCTTCAAAGGTTTGGCGACTTTCTTCTAAAATAAAGTACAAGAAGTTTTGGGGGTTGTTTTTCCTCTTATCTGTTTCAGCAGAGTTCACTGGTCTCTCTCTGATTAGCTGATGTAGAAGTGAACAGTTGTACTTTGACCTTTAACCTCTCTGCTCTGTGTTGTTTCCTGTTTCAGCCCAGAACACCATCACAGCTGAGCCTGGACAGGATGTAGTTCTACCATGTCGAATTCCAACAGGCAAAATCATCCAAGGTATGAAGTGGAACAGAGCTGACCTGGAAGAATATGTGCTTTTTTTCCGGGATGAGCGGCTGGATCCAGATGGCCAACATCCGTCTTTTAAGAACCGGGTGGATCTGCAGGACAGGAAGATGAATAATGGAGACGCGTCTCTGGTTCTGAAGAATGTGACGACTGCTGATGGTGGATCATACAGTTGTAATATTTTCAACAAAGAGACAAAATCATGGGAGAGCATCAACACCGTCAGCCTGACTGTTTCAGGTGAGTGAGTAGAGTTGAGTGTGTGTGTGATCAGAGGTGAAGCTGCTTCCTGGTTGTTGATGTTTGTTTCTAAAGATGTTGTTGATGAGACTTTGTAGAAAGCAGCTGGTCTGAGTGATGTGATCAGAGTGCAGTAGATAATGTCTGACAGCAGTTTGAAGAGGAAATGGATTCTGTTCTGTTCTTCACTCATCACCTACCTGACAGCTGACACCTCACACCTGTTTCTCACCTGCAGGTCAGACAGGAGGATCTGTTGGACTGATCATCGGTCTGAGTGTTTCTGCTGGGGTTTTTGTTGCTGCTGTTGTTGGTTTTTTGATCTACAGGAAACATGAACGAAAGGAGCGGGGTGTTAACTAGCATCCTGATGAACAGCAGGTTTCAAATGTCTCTACGGTTTAGTACGTGTAAACTAACAAAACACTAAACTTACAAAACAACACTGGTTTAAAAACTAAATGTTTAATTTATTCCTGGGTCACACTACATGACATCACTACAGAGTGCAGACAAATGATTTACCCGAATCGCTATAATTGAGAGAAATCCGGGAAAAAAATATTAGGACATAATAAGTGACAAGTTTCACCTGCTCTATTTGTACTTCAAAGGCCTCTAACACCTGAAATCTTTTATTGTATGAAGGTAAAATATTGTGTAGCTTCAATGTTCATCATCTATCCAGATCTATCACAATGACATGGAACCGCCCACCATATTATAAAGCCTTTCCATTTAATGTATTTAAAAGGTGGAGGTGTTGCTCTTCCATCACTGTCACTGGCAGGTCTGAATGAATACTGACCTTAAAGGTGAAGGTGAACCCTGTTTGAATGACAGCATGTTGTTTACCAGTTCATTGATATTAGTGAATGACTCTGGGTCAGAGATGTCAAACTGGTTTTACATCGTGGGCCACATTAAACTCTTTCTGTCCATGTAAAGTAGTTAAAGTGCACATTCAATCTGACATATCTCTGTGTAAGAAGGAGAAGTGCAACTTTACCAGCACCTCTGAGCTTTCTCTAATACATTTCTGTACCAGATGGTGAAAAAAACTGGAACTTTCTGTAACTTATCAGCCTGTTTATTGTTTATTTACTTTGGTGTCGTATGAATCACCTTTGATGAGGTCGGCAGCTGTAAAGGAATATGTTTTTTCCCCAATAGCAGCTTATTTTATTATTTATTCATTACCATAGAAAATGATAGCAGGTTATGATATGGATGAGTTACTCAGAGAATTGAATTTGTAATCTCTGACCTTTGTGAAGCTTTTCAGCTTAAAATGTCAGAACGACCAGACACAAACCCACGGCGTACAGGAAACTTTACTACACTACATAAGGAGCAGAAGACACTAAAATACTAAATAAAAACTAAAACATTTTCATGCTATAACATAAAAACTGACCTCGCGCATGTCAGCTGATCCTTTTGTCATTTTTAGTTTGTCATAGAGACAAAAAGTGACGGAGCATTTAGAGCAGAACATCCTAAGAGGAAGTTCGACTCTGTGGTTTTACAGTTACGCTGTGTGCAACTGTGAATAGTTCAAAGCAAAGGAGGAGTGATGTCAGTGTAGCTTAGAAAACAGTCGACAGCCAGGATCACAAACACTACACAGTTTCTGATTCTTTTCCTGTAAGTAACTCGTTAATGTAACTCTTCTTTCTAGATAACAATTTGATGTCAAACGTGACTTGTGTGTGCAAAGTAAAGGCTTTACTATTTTCTATCCATCCGTCCGTCTAGTGGCTCTAAGCACTCGCTGCAGTTGTTCGTAACTTCATCAGTGATGATGGTGAAACAACGGAGTAAACAAATGACATTAAATGTGACTAAATAAAGGGACCAGTGAGGAAGCGTCAGTACAACAAAAAGATGCAGAAAACAAAACGATGGAGTAAAAAAAAAAAAAACAAGGTTAAAAGGAAAACACAGCAAGTCTGGTACTGATGTATTTTGTTCTTTGGGGTCAGGAAATGACACTAAACATATTTACTTTGCACACAGGAACATGTGAGATATGGAAAATGTTCAAAACAAAGTTTTGACTCGTATTTGTTGATTGATTTATGACCAGCTGCTGCAGTTTGGAGCATGAATGTGATTCTTTGTTTATTTTCACTTGAATGTTCACTTGTTAATGCTTGTTTGCAACGTTCTGCACTACAGGAATAAAAATAAAGTTTAAAAATCATCACTTACTTGCTTTGTTTCTCTTCCTGTGGCGTTTGTGTCTCATGAGCACAGAGTTTCTTTGTTAGCAGGATTCATGCCGGCTTTCTTCTCTGTAGAATAGAAATTTCAAACAAAACTTCTTCGACTTCCAAGCTGCTCAGAAAAATAAAGAGTGTGCAGCTCCACACTGGGAGCATGGTTCATTACCTAGTAAGGCTATTTTCTGAACATTTGATTGGTCAGTGGGGGGTGATTGCAAACCTGCGCATCATAAGTTACCATGGTAATGTACCCAGGTAAGGAGTGAACCCCCTTTGTAGTGAACCCCAAAGTTACCCCTGAAGTTATCCGAATAAGCCAAAATCCTGCCTCACAGCACAGACCTGTGACAAGAACGTTGTTTTTTTCTTATTCTGTCGGCAGTGATGTCATTGGAAGGCGGCGTTAAACTAATCGAAAGTACGCCGATGAGTCAGCGTGTGTCCGTTAGTTTTCTCCGTTTATACCTGCACCATAATGACTCTGTTAACATCAGCCTGTCTCTGCCTGCCTCTGTTGTTTGTCTGTGTCGTGGATTTGGCCTCTTCAGGTGAGCTCTGTCCTATTATTTCAACTCAGTGATCAAAAAGCCTCGCTTACCTTCTTTTCTAATAAGGTTACCCTGACCGCTGTGGAACAAATTTGGGCTCAAATCGCCCCATAATATACTTTATATTCTCAATTCAGGAAGGAAGTACAGATGTGATGTCTGTGTGGATCAGCAGCCTTTACCTGTATTTACTTCTGTGACATCTGAGTGGACTAAGCCATCTCGCGTGGTTTGTAGTGACGCATGTCATGTTCTGCCATGTCCCACTTGTTCCTGATGAAGTTTGTTTGCCAGGATGATTCATCAGGAGCTCAGCTCAGATAAAGCAAATAGGAGTAAATCGTAAAAACTGCAGTGAATTCTGATGTTCACTTCAATCATCTTCATCTAATCTTAATTTAGAGAGATTCTGTGTGCAGCAACAATCATAACAGCAGCAAACAGCTGTATTTATCAAGGACTTTAACCTCTGACAGAAGTTCTGAACATAGAAATACATCAGAGGAAAATTTATATTACAAATTAATAAAATTACAACACTAAATAAAAGCATCAGCATCATTAGATCAAATTAAACACAGGTTTAAAAAAAAGGAATAAGTAAATAAACAAAACAAACATCTCAAACTGTCTCGGATGCCAAGCAGAAGAGGTCAGTCTTAATGACAAAGTGTAAAAGGTCTGTAGCGTGAAACAGTTTCCACAGTTTGGGAGCCGCTACAGCAAAAGCCCCGTCCTCACATGTTACATTTTATTTATATATAACTCTTAAAAGGGTTTACTGAGTGGTTTGACAGGCTAAAGCTGAAGATTTACACAGAGAACCGAACATTCAAATCACAAGAAAAGAAAAAAAGAATATACAAGAAAACACCTGAAAGTAAAACATGTCAGATGTAACCTCATCAAATGAAAACAATCCATTAGAAATTAGTTTTAAAGCTGATTTAAAGGAGGCCCCTGACTCTGAGCCTGATCTGCTTCCAAAGCCGAGGAGCAAAACCTTCACTGTAAAACAGCCGGGAGGCCTTGTGTGTATCTGCTGTACAGCTGGGAACCAGACCAGGTGGGTCTGTATAGGATAAAGAACTTTTATATCAGATATTAGCAAACTGCAGGCCTCTGCAGCCCAGTTTGAAATGTGAACATCTTCAAACTTGTAACTCTGATTAGCACACAGGTGTTTCCTTCATGTTTTCATGAATTTATTTTTGATATTACGTCACTTGTTTGACTTCTCAGCAAGCTGATCATTTTCAGGAATCAGGATCTGAATACTTTATTAATCCCCGAGGAAATTATGTGGTCACAGTTGCTCCAAGACTATAATATATTGTATTATTTAATTTATCTTTGTTAATTTCTCTTCTTACTAAGTTATTAATATAACAAATTTGTGTCTAATTATAAATATACACGCAAATATGTAGAAATGAAAAACTCTCTAAAACCCACAAGTTGAGAGAAAGGTATTAAAAATGAACTAACATACAATAATAATAAAAATGTCCTTTATTTGTTTTCCATGAAAACGTCTTTAAGACAAATTAACAGTTGGTTTAAATAATAATGGCTTGCATGCCCTGGGACAGACTGACAGAGGCGAGGCTGCCATATCGCACCATCGGCCCCTCTGGCCATCACCAGTAGGTGAAGAGTCTCGACCACGGACGCAATACCGAGAGTGTCCGAGGTGCAGAGGCCTCTTTCTGTTCAGGAATGTTGTGAATACTTTGAGATTCATATTAATTGCAAATCCTATCTCTACGTTTATTTTTTAAAATATATAATTGTGCAAAGTTTTATGTTTTCTTTTAGTTTTTATTCCTATTAATTCTATTTTCACTTGTTACCTCTGAATTATTGAATCAGACCTAGATGACATGAAATTTTCAGCACAATTATAATTCAAATACTCCTTTAATTATTGATTATTCTCATTAATTTTCGATCATTTTATATATTTTTCCATAGTTTTACATTTGGATTTAACAGACTATTCTCTCACTTAACAGACAAATATTTGTGAAATTATGATGCATTTCTGGACGTATTTTTACAATCTAAATATGCATATGTACAAAAATATATATTTAAAAAACAAGTAAATTGTGTTTTACTATATTTACAGTGATGTTATGTTATTTTACCTTTGACATGTTAAATCACAGTCTACTTATGTAAATTTCATGATATCCTAGAAAGACAGTACAAAACTGTGAAATATACAGTAAGATACTTTGACATCACTATTTTTTGGAGCAGTGTAACTGAAAACACTCTGTCTGTGAAGGTTCTCAGTCATCCAGGTCATCGTAGTCAAAGGAGCTTGCAAAGAAAAGTGTCTGGACTTCTTTAAGTTGCTTGAAGACGTTTCACCTCGGATGAGAGGTGAAACGTCTTCAAGTAACTTAATATATGAAAACACTCAGAGTGTTTTCAGTCAAAGGAGCTTGCAAAGAAAAGCGTCTGGACTTCTTCAAGTTACTTGAAGACGTTTCACCTCTCATCCGAGGTGAAACGTCTTCAAGCAACTTAAAGAAGTCCAGACGCTTTTCTTTGCAAGCTCCTTTGACTGAAAACACTCTGAGTGTTTTCATATAAAGATTTGTGAGTGGCAGCAGTTTCATATCTGTTATCAGCTGTTCTGTCTGCAGTGACGTCCTCTGTGTGTTTTACTGTGCAGACACTGATCCAGCTGCAGTTTACTCAGCAGTGAGTAAACACAGCAGGAACTATGTAGGTCCTCCAGAGTTGGGAGAAGCCATCCAGTAACCCTGTGGAGCTCCTTTTTCTGTGCAACAGCAAAACCACACACAGAAGCAATACACTAACGTGTGGAGCCATGGTATGGGGATCTTCCTGAGGACCCTCAGGAAAGTCTCTGCTGTGTCATCTTAACCAGCTCTGTGGTGTTTAGACCCTGGGTCATTTCTGCCTGAGGTAAACTTACAGAAACAGGAAGTCCTGACCCTCTCTTTATGGTTCCAGCTGTCTGTTACTTTTCTTCTTGAAGTCAGTGATCAGGTCGTTTGTCCTGGACACTGTGGTGTCATCAGGGTTCATCAGATTATAGAGCAGGGGCTCAGCACACAGCTCTGTGGGGATCCAGTGTTGAGGCTGAGAGCTGCAGAGCTGTGTCAGCCCACTCCAGCGTGGGGACTAAGTAACGCGTTACAGTAACTACGTTATTATTGTGCTAACGAGCACGGTAACTAGTTATTATGACAAAATCAGGAACGCGTTACTCGTTACTGGGATTTAGATAGGCTCGTTATTCGTTACTTCGTGTGGTGGCTATCGCGGAGCTTCCACAGATTCAGTAACATTAGCAAGTGGTGGAGGCCAGCAGGTGGAGGATGGAAAGGGGACGCAGAAGGAAAAGAGACCCGAGGCGGCCGCCGGTCCAAGTGTGAACTGAACTTCAGGTAAGAAGTTATGACCTGCAGTCTATCTGAGTCAGATATAAACCAAGACGTCATCTATTCTTCACTGAAGGAGTCCACCAGTCCAACCACTGACGTCCAGCTGCTGGTCTCTAACTGGTCCTCCCAGCACCTCAGACCAGAGGACATCCACATGTTACAGAGATTTTTACATGTTTCACTTTCATTTCTTTCTCAATTCAACTCATACAAGTCAAACAATGTATTCTATAGTTTACTTACATCACTGTGTGTTTGATGCTGAAGAGTTTTACTTCCTTACTCAACAATAAATATACCAGGAAGCAGCTGACATTGGAAAAACAAACAAACAACAGATTTAAAAGTTGTCCGTTTCTGGTAGCAGCTGAAATGTTTTCATGAGTAGAAACTAATTTTTTCTCCTTTTTGTATTTGTTTGTTCAAAACAAAAACAGCAAAAAAAAAAAGCCTAATTAAAATGTTACAATTACCAGTAAAAGAGGAGAAAACCCGGCTTCTGTCACCACGTGGTCGCCACTGAAAAGGTTTTTTTTTTTTTTTTAATTCATTCCTCCTCCTGGAGGAGAAGCTCAGTATAAATCTGCTGCCATCTAGTGGCTACACTGAGTGTTACAGCAGAGCAGCTGCTTTATAAATGAAAAACAGAACAAGAAACCAGTGTTACTCTGCCATCCAGAGGAAATATCTGGCTGTGCATCATGTTTCTGAGATTTTTACAGTAACCTCAGTTTTCTTTGAATTCCATCCTTTTCTTTTGGATGTTCCCTTTACTGGTCTCCATAGTGACTCGTCAGCCTCCATCCCAGCATCCTCCTCCTCCTTCTAACCAACCCTCTGTTGTATTTCTCTTTTCCTCCTGCCTGCAGCTCCATCTTCACCATCCTTTGTCCAGGATATCCACTCTCCCTCCTCTGCACACGTCCAAACCATCATAACCTTTTTACGTCTTTAAGATGTGGCTGTAGTTTAGCTAGCTTGATGTTTTTCTGTTGACACGGGTGGACAGTTCCAACCTGCACTGAACTCTGTTGTAATTGTGATGGTTTTATAATTTAATTTTCTTAAATTTCACACATGGCATCACATCTGAGTAGTGTTTACCTGCCTCGTCCATCTTTGTCACAGCTGCAAAATGAAATTACCATGACAAAATCTCAGTACAGCCAGATAAACACCTGATACAGGGGCTTCATTTAAGAGGTAACAAAGTACAGGTTAGGTGTCAAAGTTTACTTATTAAAAGCTAAAATGTGTTTTCGACCCGACTGTTGTGCAGTTTTCTCTCAGTGGGAAAAGTAAAGAATGCAATTATCTGCACATCTCATAAATTTACTTACAGTTAAACATGTAAAACATATCAAATCGTTAAACTGAGATTCCTTTTGTGTTTCATAAAAATAATTCAGCTTATTTTGAGTTGATGGTACCAACATGTCGAGAGCTCTGGTTCCAACATGCAGGCTGGAAGTGGTCTAAAAAGGGCAAGCAGCATAATAAGTAAATAAACAGGCCTTTTGTGAACCACTAAAACATGTATGAAGGGCCATGTGGGCGTATGTGCTGCCCTCTAGCTGCCGAGACTAATTCAGAGCCGCCACCTTTGGCATTATTAATTTGCAGTTCTTTTCTACTTTGTAATTCGTGTTCTCTTTATCGGTAAACCGCACTGACACAGCACTTGACTCTCTGTAATTCTTACCTGGATGATAACTGGAACCTGTACGACTTAATAAGAAGAGGTGGACGTCCAGTCAGTGTGACACTTTTTACTGTGGAAACAAAAACAAACAAGCAAAGAATAAAGAAATAAAAGATAATAAACACTAAATCTGAACTCTTTATGTGCTGTCTCTGAAAACACTGAACATAAAATGTTAAAAATATAAAGATGTTTATTCCTTATTTAAACTTCCAGCCTTTTGTGTGACCTGCATGAAACAGTTCACACAATCACCAACAGGGGGCGATGATGACCTCATGGGCCAAAAGGTCACAATGATTATGAAATCGCTCCAATGCGACACTTCTCCATCTGTTCAGATCCAAAATAACTTGTCAGGGTTGTGTAATGATTCTTCATCCCCAGCAGACGAGAGAAACGCTGTAACAAGAAGGTTTTACCGTCTGTGTCAGTTTCACTTCCTCCTTCCTGTGACGGTGTGAGGCCTGCATCAGCACCACACTGCAGCAGCAATGATTGATAACACAAACACTCAGACAAACATCCTCAGCAGCCTGATAACACAGTGTGAAACTACCCACAACTGTGAAACAATCAGTTTGTCTTCCTTATTGTTTCATAAAACCACAGAAAGATTATGAAACAACCTCCGACACACCGAGACCCGAAACATCAGAGCTGTGAAATGTAGAGAAAGGGAATTCCCGACATACACTGAAGGGGTTAAATCTGTAGATGGTGCAGGAGGAGGAGAAGCTGGAGATGACTGATATGAAGCCGACACAGACAGACCTCCTGTGATACTGTGGAGAAAGACTACGAGCAGCAGCTGTGAGGAGCGTCACCTGCAGGTAGATGAGCTGATCTCAGTGCTGACACACTGTATGTTGCTGTGTGGGAATGAGTGTAGTCAGTTCTCTGTGTGTGCTGACCGCTTCATGGTCTGACAGAGGCCAGGGTATGTAACTGGTTCCTGACCAGCTTCAGCCTGTGTCCACCAACAAGGTGTGTTGGTACAATATTTGAGCGTTGATGGCCCAGTGCTCCTCTGCAGACTCAGACACACATTTTCTACACTTATAAAACATTTGAAACAGAAAGAATAAAAAGCAAACAGCACTCAAAAGTCAAATATATTTAAACCAAGAGTTTAATACAAAAAATCTGATGACCGTGACAACAAAATATGAAAGATTTTGTTGTCATTGTAACACATGTCATTGGAAATATTTTGGGGTCATTCTAGACCCAACATTTCCTTCAAGAGTCACATAAATAAAGTGTCCCAGGTACTTAAATTTAATAATCGACATTTTAATCATATACGTAATAATTTAAATATGAATGTTGCAAAAACTTATTTTTACTCAATGATCATCTCTCATATGGACTATTGTTTGACGTCCTGGTCACTTGCTTGTCCAACAACACTTAAAACTATTGAAAACATTTATAAAAGAAGTTTAAAACTACTTGGCAAAAAAACGACTTCCCACGACCACTGTCATGTGTTAAAAATCATAAATTACTGAACTTCAATAACCTAGTGAAACTTAAAAGAATGTGTTTAATATATAAAGTCTTACACTCCCTTGCTCCACCACCACTAAAGCAATTTGTTTAAGGCACAGGTTAAAAACTGGTTATGGACAAATCAAGTGTGTGATCATGTATAAGTTGTATAATTTAAATGTTTTATTTGGGAATAGAAAAGTGTGTATGTGTGAGTTTGGTGATGGAGTTTTTATTATGAATGAATTATGAATTATCATGTCTATTTTTTTATGTTTTACGGACAAAAGATGGAAATTCGCCCTTGGCTATAATCTGGTATTTTTTATATTAATGGAATTTTTTTTTACATTTGTGTTCATTAACATGCACTGGCCTAAATAAATTAAAATAAAATAACAATGTTAGTATTTAAAGTCCAACATCTCCCTCTAGTGGTCATATATAAACCATGTGGGAGGATGGTGTTCATTATATTCCAGCTACCACAGCTTAACAGGCTGGATAAACTCTGCATGTCTCCTGTCAGTCTTGTGTCTAACACAGACACACAAACATTCACATCTACGACCAATTTAGACTCACAGGTTAATCTAACTGCCTGACTGTGGACTGTGGGAGAAGCAGAGTGCCCAGAAACAACCACGCAGACCCCACACAGAAAGATGAAGGCTGGATTCAAACCCAGCACCTTCTTCCAGTCAGACAACAGCATCACCATGCTGCCTCAGGGGGACGTCCACTAAATGGTTATAATGGTTTTAGTTTGTTTCATTGACTAAGCTACAACACTGACAGCAGACTGAAGTACAGTCGACGTTTTAAATGGTATTTTTAATTGATTTCTTGTGAATAAAGTCATAAATGTCATTTATTGATTATCACAGAGAAACTCAAATATCATGTAATCATCTCAGTTAACCTCAAAATATGTCAAAACAACGTTGCTGGTTTCTTAACTTTTGAAAGCACAAAAGGTTTTATGTGTTTCTGTGTGTTACACTTAAAAAAAACAACTTAATTTTAAAGGTTTTGCAACAAAAGAGGAACTGCAGAGTGTCTAAGTTCATATTCTGGAATAAATTTATCACATGAATCATTAAGAGGTTAGAAATCCACCAATAACTCTGTACAGATAGAGGAAGAATACGTCCTCAGAGGAAGAGGGCGGGCTTTACTTGGTGTCAGAGACAGAAATGAAAAAAAGCTCAAATGAGTGAGAAGGACGATGAAGGAAACATCTGTGCTGTGTCTGCTCTGTAAGTAGAATCTCTGTGTTTGTTTGAATTCTTGTACTTTGACTGTCTGCTCTCCTGATAACTGATGATGGAGGAGAAGACATGAAAACAAATCAGGCTGAATTCAAGTTCAAACACCACGAGGACCAACTGCAGGTCTGAAGTTTCACAGAGTTACTGATGAATTACTGACTGTGAAGCACTATGGTCAACACTGTTGTTTTAATATGTGCTATATAAATAAATTTTGATTTGATTAGATTTTGAATTTATGAGTGAAAAGCTGAAATAAAATGTTGGTGTTTGTGTGAACAGAGCAGAGTGGTGCACTCTTACGTGGACCTCAGTTTAGTGCTAGTCTTTTGTATTTACTAATACATACAGTTACGTATTATTACAACATAACTGTATGTGATTCCTTGTGTAACAGTAACTACATTAGAGCATGAAATATGAAATGTTGTGATCAGTTTCATTGTAGAATTATATATCAAATATTACAAAGTTGTTCTTTATGTTCACCTCAAATCAACCTGAGTGTCATTTCTCTTTAGTTCTGATCTCACTGCTGAGCTGCACAACAAACCAAGGTCAGTAACCTTCTTCTGTCACAGTTTAAACCTGAGAAACTTTGACAGGTTTCACACATTTGGATTAAAACTTTCAGTAAAGATCTCAAAGACGTGATCATCAGTTTTTCATTTTAACCCTCACAGCTCGTCTGACTGTGAGTCCCAGCAGCTCTCAGTTCTTCGAAGGAGACTCTGTGACTCTGAGCTGTGAGGAGGACGACAGCTCTGCTGGATGGACTCTGAGGAGAAACACAAGCAAAGGACAGATCACTCAGTGTGGAAGTACATGGGGAAAACCAGCTGGTTCGACTAATTCTTCCTGTAACATGAATTTGATGGTGCCTCATGACAGTGGAGTTTACTGGTGTGAGTCCAGAGAGGGTCCCATCAGTAACATGGTTAACCTGACAGTCGCTGGTAAGCTGAGTGTGTGGAGTTAGTGTTGATGAAGCTGTGTGTAAATGGATGAAATGCTGTAGTTTGTCTCTGTGTTGAGGTGGATCAGTGATCCTGCAGAGTCCTGTCCTCCCTGTGATGGAGGGAGATGACGTCACTCTGCTCTGTAAAACAAAGACCACTCCCTCCAACCTCCCAGCTGCTTTCTATAAAGATGGCTCCCTCATCAGGAAGCAGCCTACAGGTCACATGACCATCCAGCATGTTTCCAGGTCTGATGAAGGCCTCTACAAGTGTGACATCAGCGGTCATGGAGAGTCTCCATCCAGCTGGATCACTGTCACAGGTGACACACTCACCTGTCTGTGTTTCTGCAGCTTTCAACATTCACAATAAACTAATGATTACATGTTGTATGTTTAAGGGAAATCTACAACCACATCTCCATCTACTCCCACACCTGTATCTACATCCACTTCTATCCCTACATCAGCCCCTGCCCCGCATCTTGTTCTTCCTGTGTTAATCTCTGTTGGGTCAGTCTGTGTTGTGGTTCTACTGGTGTTACTGGTTCTGCTGGTGAGAAAACATAATCACAGAAAACCTGAAGGTGAGTCTCAGACTTCCTGATCTTTCATGTGTGGACTTTGATTTGTTGAACAATTTAAACATTATTATGATTAGATTTCAGTGTTTATTTTATCTGTCTGTGATAATAACATTTGCATTCATACGATAAATTATATTACTGTTACATTTCAGCAGATCAAGACAAAGCTGCAGGAGAAGATGTCACATACAGTGACGTCAAGATATCACATGGTCGACAGCAGCCTGTGAAACACAGCAGAGGTAATGTTTGGGGAAATTTTGGCGGGAGATGGTGTCAGAAAGCTGTATGTTTACGATAAGGGAGATGTGCCAGTTTTATACCACTAAAGCATTTCCAAATATATAAAGCAAATCTTTGAAAAGCATGTAGAGTTCACTTCATGTGACAGGAACAGTCGCCTCAGGTAAAGACCTTCAGTAACAGATCTACAGGAGAATATGGAAATCTATGACACAGTTCAGTAACATCAGAATCAGAATCAGAATCAGAATACTTTATTGATCCCTGGGGGAAATTATTTTTTGTTACAGTGCTCCATTTTAAACCAACATTAAGACAAGACAGACAATACACTAACTAAGAATAGTACAATATATACATATATATACATACATACATACATAAGTCACTCATAAATAAATAGTTGGAAAAGAAACATGTGTAGTTGTAGCAGCAAACAGTGTGTTAAGTGGATGCGTTGTACAGGGAGATGGCCACAGGCAGGAATGATTTCCTGTGTCGTTCAGTGGTGCTTTTCGGTAATCTCAGTCTCTCACTGAACGAGCTCCTGTGACTGACCAACATGTCATGGAGTGGGTGGGAGGTGTTATCCAACATTGTCTTTATCTTGGACAGCATCCGCCTCTCCGACACCACCTTGAGGGAGTCCAGCTCCATCCCCACAACATTGCTGGCCTTACGGATCAGTTTATTAAGTCTGTTGGCATCTGCGACCCTCAGCCTGCTCCCCCAGCATGCAACAGCATAGAGGATCGCACTGGCCACCACAGACTCATAGAAAATCCTCAGCATTTTCTGGCAGATGTTGAAGGACCTCAGTCGCCTCAAAAAATAGAGACGACTCTGGCCCTTCCTGTAAAGTGCTGTGGTGTTTTTAGCCCAGTCCAGTTTATTGTCAATGTGTACTCCAAGGTATTTATAGTCCTCCACAATGTCAACACTGACCCCCTGGATTGAAACAGGGGTCAAGTGTTTCCTGGTCTTCCTGAAGTTCACGATCAGTTCCTTGGTCTTTGCCACGTTGAGCTGCAGATGATTCTGCTCACACCACGTGACAAAGGAGATGGAGATGTTTGAGAAACAAGCATCAGCTGAAATAGGAAACAAATGACTTGTTACTTTTGTAAAGATTTACGTGAGTGCACTTATCATTTTTCTTGGCATCCTGTGTCCATGTAGCTTATTCGATAGACTGTATACCAAAGATGGACAAGGCTCTATGACATCATCCAGCAGTTTCTGAAAGTCTGCAGCATTTTCAAGCCTTAAAGTAAATGTTTCTGACACGTTAGTTTCATTTAGACTAATGTGACTCTGTTTTTTATGAGAAGGAGAAGTGTGAAGTTATCAATGCCAATGCTAGCTAGCTTATATAGCTACATCCACAGACAGCATGGGGCAGATAACTGGGCGCATGTTTAGTAGAAGTGTGACCTGCTGGAGGGAAAGGGGTCTAAGCAGCTTTGATCAGATTTGATTGGCTCCAGAGTGGTTAGATTTGGGCTAACGTTTCAGGAACGTAAAATCGTAAACGTAAAATGTAAAAGGGCACATAAGAAACTGGAAGCATGTGACAGTGTGTGTTTTGAGCCCTGGATCATGAGGAGCTTCATCTTTTCAAGAGGTTAAGACTGTGCGTTAGTCTAACGTTGTGCGTTTATGATAGATCGCGAGAATATTATGAAGCATGTTAGGCATATAGCTCACCTTCATATTTTACACATTTAATGATAAAGATTATTCAGTTAGTTAAATGGCTTTTTCATGGGTAGTATGCAACACCATCTTAGTTAAATATATCTGTATGTAAAGTTTCACACCATACTAAGTGAGAATTGTTCTTTGCATGCTGGACGGTCTGTTGTCTGCGGTTAGCTGAAGCTAACAGCTCCGCAGTTGTTTAGCATCCTGTTTGTGACATAAAGAAAACACTTCAGCTGCAGGTGTTTCAACACAGGGCTGTTAGTTTAAACTTATTTAAACACGAAAAACATTTATGTGATAACATCTTAAATTCCATTAATCTCAGTATCTTTGTTTAGGCTCTGAATCTACCTTTTATGAAGGTAATCATTTGTTAGTTGTGTGATATCGTGGCACGTTTACCTGATCTGTGGTCACTCAGTTACATTTTATTTGTCACAGAAGCTTTTCACCTTTTCAGTGATTCTATCTTCTGCTTAAACTATTTTAAACATTCTAAATCATCTAAATAGTTTGTGTTTTATTGTGCAGAGAGTGATTCTGCTACAGTCTACTCTGAAACGAGAATTGAAGACGTCAGTTATGGAGAAATCGTCATCAAAGACAAGAAGAAAAAGTCAAAGACAAAAGGTAGAGCTGCTCCTCTTTTTCTCCATCTGGGTTCGTTTCTACATCCAATCACTGAGCTAAATGCTAACATATGAATGCTAACACTTTAATAGTTCATAACATTTGAACTTCACATGTTCACCATCTTAGCAGCATGCTAATATTTAGTAATTACCAAGCATCGTGAACACAAGAAACAAACAACATACTGCTGCATTTAAACAGTGAGCTAAATTGGATCTTTGAGGTTTTAAGCAGCAAACGGTTCTTTTTACGTACATGTGCCAGTTTCCTGATTGGCTTCCTACGGTCATGTGATGATGAACATTTTCTCAGAATCCTCAGCTGTTTCGTGAAAAACTAAGTATACCTCATTTATTTATCTTCTTTTCTTCATCTTCTTCTTATCTATATGACTTTCACAGTCTTGTCATTGTGAAGGAATTTTGGCCCACTTTTCTTTGCATCATTGAATCAGGTCTTTGAGGTTTGTGGGCATTTGCGATGCACAGCTCTCTTAATAAGATCACTAACGGTCTCCTAAGCGTTCCAATCAGACTGAGGTCTGGGCTCTAACTGGAGTGTCACAGCTTTGTTTTTTGGGTTCACATTAAACTCTAGAACACTTTGGAAGTTACTGGTTGGTTCATTTACTGCAAGGTGCTCAGGTCCTGTGCTTCAGAACAGGCCCAAATCCTCACACCTCCACCACCATGCTGACAGTCGGTATGTGGCGTCAGTGTTGATGTGCAGTGTTTGGTTTTCCCTCAAATGTTGTCTTGTGCATTATGGACAAACATTTACTCTTTGGTCTCATCTGAGGACAAAGTTCCAGAAGTCTTGATTTTTGATTTCTTGGTTTGTTCAGATGCGAAAAATCCCAAAACAAAACATAAAGAGAGAAGACGTTTTCCCCTGGGAAGTCTTTTTTTATTTGAATTGTTTTAATTTTACCATAATGAACTTTAACATTTAGCATGTAAAACCTGTAGAGTCTGAGGTGTAGCTGTTGGATGTTTTGCAGTTTGGGGTCAATTTGCTGGGATGTTGACTGCTGAGGAAACTGCAGTAAACACTTGCTGATGATCAGTTAATTAAGTGCATTTGATTAGTGTTTGGCTGCTTATCTTAGAAATTCCTGTGGACACAATGAGGTTGTACTTAAACTTGTTATGTGACTGTAAATCCAAACAGTGGCTCGATTATTTACAGGAGCTTTATGAGGGAGGAATAAATCAGCAGCAGTTATATCCTGCAGTTCACATACGTTAAGGTCTGTCACTGTAAGACTAAATGAGGATTTTGTGTGAAGAAAGAATAAAAAATAAACATGTAACTTTTATTACCCTGGAAAATCTTGTCTGTTAATATTATCTGACATAACCAGACAACAGACTCACCTTCATGACACTAAAACAAATCTGGCATTAAGCTCAGCTCACTGTGGCAGTCTCTCTTCACAACAGCCGCTTTAACTTGTGGCGTCAGCCCCAAACAGTCGCTGTAAGTTGTAATTTTGCTGTCAAACAATCCTAAACAGCTGCCGCTGGTCATGTCATTACCCCAAAAAAGGCACATCAGATTGGGCAGGTAGTAACATCTGAGGATGTCAGCAGGGTTGATGCTACGATTTGAGCTAATTGTCTACTACTACTCAGCCACAAGCTGTGAGTAGGATCTGGATACAAGATGCAGAGCAGCCCGTGCTCGCTCTTAGACAAAGAGTTTTTTTATTAATGTTTTTTATTCATTCCTGTTAACAATAACCTTAGAGAAAGGCCAAAGATAACAATGTATTATTGGTTCTTTCAACACTTCCTGACAGCATGACTGTCTGTGGTGGCTCATTGGTTCCAACCGAATACATAAAATGTTAAAACACTAAAAATCTAACGTTCAAACTTCCTCTGTGTTGCTTCACTCAAAGAAACAGGAAACGCTGCACTTGTTGTCGATTTTCTTTAGCAGCAGATTAATCCACACTTGTTGCTGCAGGATGGTGTGTGTAAGCATGTTGTCATGATGATGAACAGACAGGTCATCCAGCTCAATAGTTCTGCTTTCTGATGTGATTTTAGCACAAATATGGCACATCTGCCATTTTCTTTGAGCGACATGTGGCTCTCAGCGTCTGCCTCAGCTTAGCCACAAGTGCCCTGTGAATTGACCTGATGCCATGTGTGCAGTAACATTTGGGCCACTTCTCTACCACAGAACATCCGCCATGCTGTATAATAGAGCGATACATGCCAAAAGCAGCCCACATTAGGCCCAGATGTGCCTTGGTACATACACAAGATAGAGAAGCGACGTCCTGTGGTTGAAACCAGTTAGTCTGAAGCAGGTGAGATTTCAATCTGCTATGTGCTCTGGCTTGGATAGTAATAGTGTTCATGTTGTGAGACTGTAGCTTGTGGTGAAGTGTGTCATTTAGCATTGTAGAAGCAGCAGCTTGGTGGATGTCACCTTTCTTTTTCACACAAAACATCTCACAGGTTTATCCAGCCATTCATTGGCTCAGAGCAGAGAGGTGTTAAGAGGTGTGAGGTGCTGCTGCAGTGTATGAAGTACATGTACTTTCTACATGATGCAACATTGCAAATACAATTTTGACATATTTTCCGTGACCTAACAGTTATTCCCAGTAATCATATCAAAAGCAGTTCTGGAATCAGTTTTGGAAAAAACTAAGCAGGTCGGATCAACGAGGCCCAGAGATAAAGCTCCTCGTTATGTTTAACCTTGAACAGAGTAGATTTACGTCCTCTTGCAGTCACTATTATGAGTGACATTATGACTCACTTTCGGGCTTTGGTCAGAATTGTAACTGATATCAAACTTCTCATCTTTCTCTGAAAGCAACCTTTTAATAAAGACATGTGAGCAGCATATGAGGTTAGTTATAGATGACCAACACCAAACTGGACCATCTCTACCCCCAACTGTCACTCAGCAACAGATCCCCACAGCGCTGCCTTCTCAGCCCCCTACTCTACACCCTGTACGACTATGACTGTACACCAACTCACCCAACCAACATCACTGTCAACTATGATGAAGATAAAACCACACACAGGAGGTAGTGAACATCTCCTGGTGGTGCTCATAAATGAACCTCAAGCTGAATTCCCTTAAACACCCTGGTAAAGAAGGCCCAGCACTTCCTCCGTGTCCTGACGAAGAATAACCAGAAGCTGCTGCTGGCCTTCTACGCTCCTCAGTGGAGAGCCCGAGAGAACATGTTTGCTGGGGTGTTGTTTGAACACAGGTAGCTGTGCACTTACTGGACACTCAACTGTAGCTCTCATGCTGACACAGTGAACATTACCATTCAACAAGCATTAGACGACAGCTGTGCTTCATTTAGCTACATTAAAGCTCTACACAGTACAGAAACTTGCCCACTCAAGCTGACAAATAATGTTCATTTAAAAGCTGAAATGGGAGAAAAAGCAACTGTAATTCTTCAAGTGCATCAATCAATCAAAGTAAAACATGGACTGGCATCAGTGAGTTTTGGGGGTATTTTTTTTTCTTTCCTTTTAGGAAGAAACTTTTTGGTCACCATGGATTACTTCTCTTTATCTACAGCTCACACTGTCTGTGGTGCACCACAAGGTTCAACCTTAGGTCCTATTTTTCTTTCTATTTAAGTTCTTCCATTTAAAAAACCCCCCCACAACATCTCCTTTATTGTTACACCAGAGCCATACAGATATCACTTCCCAAAAGACCCAGCAGCTGTTTTAAATGATCTCAGTCACGTGACTGTAAATGTTGTCATAAAGCTGGCATCAGCTTAATACTACAGAGATGAGGCCGACTGAATCAGCTAAAAACACATTTATATAAAACTCATTTTGTGTGATTCCATTACTTAATCTGTATCAGTAGGATCGGACGTCTGTGGCTGTGGTAGAGTTGGGTCATACCAGTCAGAAGGTCAGCAGATCAACCCATGACTTCTCCCTGAAACATCGATCGGAGTGTGACTGAATGTGTGAATGCAAGAATGCTTAGGCATAGATAAAAGTACTGTATGTGCTTGTGACTGGGTAAATTAGAGTTGGACAAAGAAGTCAAACTAACAACTGAACATCTGCCTAAAGAACAAATATCTGAACATACCTGTAGAGTCCTAGTTATAATTAGACCATTCAGGCCTGTGGCACAGCAAAAGTTTTCAGTGTTGACACAATTGTACAATTGTAACCATGCTCTCTGGTCTTTCTGGGCTATGGGTGTGTGGTGGGCTTTCTCTTAAAATTATATTTTATTTAAAACAAACAAACAAACAAAAACACCAACAGGGCAGGACGGTGTGCACTCAACCTTTTACTCTATCGTCTCCTCGACACACATGGCACACAGGATACGTTACTCTCCATAAAACAGTCCCTTTGTAACCACTAGGTAGGAACAAAAATTACCTCCTACAAGATGCCTTGTATGAAGTAGTTAAATATGTAAAACAAATATGTAAGCCGGCTCGTTTTCTGTCTGAGACACGAGTTATTCCCATCATAAAAACAGAAGACAGATAAAGTTAAAAAAAGAAACAAAAAAATGGTCTCGGGATGGTTTCTTGTGAGGAAGGACGTAGTGTCTTTAGAAAATCTTGCTGACTCTTGCGATGCAGACAGGCAGCAGACTTTAGAGGTGGTTCCTGTTTTTACGTCTCACACCTCCGCCCATCTGTCAGGGTGGAAAAAAAGAGAGAAGTTGGAATCAACAAGTGTTTGACTTTTTAATGTGGCTTTTTGTTAATTTCATGGATGATTCAAGTAACAGTTAAAGTGTGGGCAGCATGGAAACTGTGATTTGTATCTGAAGTAGTTCCTAGGAGCTTCTCAAGCAGTCCTTTAATACGATTCATTAACTTATCTTTTTTTTAATTTGCATGTCAAACCACAGCAGCAACTTCCTCGTGTAGCCTGAGGCCAGATGCAGTGCAGTTTGCTTTGGGTTGGCTAACAGCGGAGTGTTGCAATAAGATGTTTGCTTCATGCGCTGTGGGGAAAGTGTGGCAGTTTGCAGTAAAAGAGCACGGCGGTTTTGTGGATGTCACCTTTGTTTTTCTCATAAACACCTCACGCTTCTATCCACTCACTCATTGGCTTACAGCAGAGGTGTGAAGGGGAGAAGAGATGTGAAAACCCCTTTGGAGTTTAAAAAATACTCATCGCTTGTATCACTTGTATTCTTCATGATGCAACATAACAAATAAAGTGTTTTGTAGTAGCTGTGGTGTTGCAGTTGTTGTACCTGCAGTAATTTAAATGTGTTTTATTTTACAGAGAGCGACAGCATGGCGGTCTACTCCTCAGTGAAAACTAAAGACCTCAGTTATGAACAAGTAGCCATCAGCCCAAAGAGAACCAGAGGTACAGCTGCTCTTTATCTCTCACTTTAAACAGAGCAAAGCTAGCAGTGTCATGCTAAGCTAAGCTAACCATGTTCTCACTCAAGCTCAGGATATCAACCTTCGCATCTTGAAAGACGCAGGAACCAAACAACTTCCTCCTCGTCTTAGTGTGATGCATAAGCATACTACACTGATAACAAGTTTTCAAATGACTAAACCAGGGTGTTTTTAGACAGAAGACGAACCAATCAGCTCAAGGCCCAACGTAAGATAAAGAAGCATTTTTCTTTTTTGAGAACGAGTTTCAATTTCAAGTGCTGCACCAATTTGAGACAAATTTAAGAAAACTAACAAAATAAACAGCCAAAATCAACCCACACAAGAAGGAAATATCTCAGTGGTCACATTTTAGTGAAGGGCAGGGGTTAATGTGTGATTTGGCAGGTGGGGAAACCTTAAGATTGGCTGTAGTGGTGCAGCGTGGGGAAAAGAGTTACTTAAAAGTGAATCACATAGTAATGTATCATGTGGTAGACTTTACTGTGGGTACAGGCTGTGACTGATATTCACTGATCGTTGTGAACTGAGCCAGCTGATTTAATCACGTAAAAGCAGATGTTTCATGAGCTGTCATAAATTTTAAACCCCTGATAATAGACAGCTAATTTCAAAGGTAGAATTTACTGAGTGAACATCATCACCTTGAATTTAGATTGATGCCTACTGCCTTTGCTGCAACCTACATGAAAACCACAGCCTGCTGTGTACAGTGCAGCATAGAGTATATATGGATACTTAAGTCTGTTTGCAGGATATTTCATGAAAAACAAATCAACAACACACCTAGTTACCAGTGGACCATCCTGGTACATTGTAGACAACATGTAGCCTCAGCTTTTAGTGTCAAACTGCTAATTTTGTCACCACAGACCTACAGACCTACAGACTAAATAGGGACGTTGATCATTTGACGCTTAAAGTTTGTTTCAGTCGGTACAAAAGTTAAAGCAGGGTAAAACAGTAAAAAAAAAAAAAAAAACCAGCGATGCCTCAGATGATGGTGTGGAAACTATTTCTGTGTTTCATGTGAGGATTACACTGTTTCCTCTGAAAATCTTGCTGAGTTGCAAACAGGCGGCAGACTCTGGAGCTGGTTCCTGTTTTTAAGCGTCGCTGCTCGTCCTGTCTGATAAAATCTGTCAGTTTAAATTTAAATGTCATTCAGTGACGCTGATGAGCTCATTACTGATCATTAATCGTGTTTCCTGTTGTTTCAACTGCTTGTGTTCAGACTTTAAACCAGAGTCAGAGGTCGTCTACTCTTCACTGAAGTAGTCCACCAGTCCAACCACAGATGTCCAGCTGCTGGTCTCTAACTGGTTCCCCCAGCACCTCAGACCAGAGGACATCCACATGTTACAGATTTTATTAAATATATTTTATGTCTTAATCTCCTGTTGTTGGACCCGTGATTCATAATTTGCATTTTGATGCAAAATCAGCAATGTGAAATATTTATGTAAATAATGTAAAATAGAGATATTTCTATGTAACATTAAAAACTTCCAGATGTTTTGTGGTATTTGTTTACATTTGTCCTGCTCCTGTTCCCACGCAGCATGGGGTCGGGGGTATCTCTGTGGCATTGATTAAATTTTGCTCTCTCATGCTCCCCGTGTGGTTCTGTGGGTTTCAAACATGGGGGGAGATGGAAAACTTGATTTGCTCCACTTTTGTTGTGGCTTACCAATACAAGCCTGGCTTCAGTGCAGAAAACAAAACAAAAAGATGTATATTAAACCACAGCCACAGACTCAAAGCAGCAGGCACTGCAAACTGCACAGAGCAGCGTCAGCATGCTTGATGGAGGAAGAGGTTTACTGCTGTAGGCATCCAGAAACCACCATGCAGCTGGCATGGAAACACTTTTACATTTAAATCAATATGGTTTCTGGCAGCAGTTTCTCTCAGTTTTCTCTCAAACATGAACATGTTGTGGGGTCAACAATATAACAAACCTGAATAGTTAGTTTTTATTATAGTCGGCATTTTACAGTTATTACAGTTTTATTTATTTATTATTATTGTCACACTCAGTATTTTAGGATAAAACATGAAACTGAAACATTTTGGTGTCTAATAAAATACACACTTATGACCACGTGACTCTGACTGGCTCCTGAACCAGCACAGAGCTCAAACAGTTACCTCTCAGTAAAGCTGAAAAGCAAAGGCAGATTTAAAGTCTGCTGCCCTCTACTGGTTAAACCTGGTGTTACAACAGAGCGGTTGCTGTGACAGCACTTGAACCTCTACTAGAAGATGTCACATTTTAAATCAGTTATCTTATACTTTCAAATTAGGTACAACACATAGATAGAAAAAAAATCAATGACAGTAAAAGGATCACCAGTGTGTGGATAGCAAATTTCCCACATGTGGGACTAGTAAAGGTTTATCTAATCTAATCAGAAGGTTAGAGTCACTAACAGGTGAGATTTTACTGTTTATCTCACCTGGTCTTGGAATAACTGGGAGTTGCTGGAATAAAGCCCGTCTGTCCCTGATCAGCCTGCTGCACATCATTCTTTATAATAGAGTAGATCTGCACATTTTTTTCTCCATCTGACTGCACAATGTAAATAGATCTAAATCTAAAGATATGAAAAGGATCACAGATATGTACACATCCAGGTCTGTAAGACATCCTTGTAACTAACTGATTAGCATTGTCTGGCTTCATCGATAAAGATAACTGGGTATCTCTATTGTAATGAAAATAGGTTTTCAATGCCTAAAGGAAGTGTGTATAACATAAAGCATATTGGCTGGAGCACAAAACCCTGTAATTAATTAGTTACTAGTTACTTCTTCAAAAAAGTAACTAATTGAGTTAGTCATTGGGTTAAAATATTCTTAAAGCAACTAGTTACCAAGAAAAATAACTATTGTGTTTGTTTTTTACTGTTATTTTTCCAATTTGACATACTGTATTAAAGTAAAACTGCATTGCTCGCGTGCTGGTTTGGCCTATCAACACAATTTAAAACTTGGTGTGTAGTTTGAAGTCAACACTTTTAACACAAAATTGGAGACTCAGGGTTGACTTGGGTTGATGTAGCATCTTGTTGCTATGTCATCTTAAATTGGTCATGTGATTGGTTTACCATGGCTACTATGTTCCTCAGCCAATCAGCAGCACTCATGTGCACTCGCGTTACTTTTAACGCTGTTATTCCCATCACCCTCTGACTACAGAGGGTAACAGTGAGCAGTGGTGCACAGGAGCAACTAGAACATAGGTGTCAAACTCTGGCCCGCGGGCCAAATTTGGCCTAATTACATTTGGCCCGCGAAGCCATACAAAATTACTGACTACGATGACCTGGATGACTGAGAACCTTCACAGACATACAAAAAAAAAGAAATACAAAATTACCATTAGAGCTGGCCTGCCAGTATTATACAGTGCATGTACTGCTAATACTACAATTCCCAGAATGCTCTGTTGGTGTTTTGGCATGTCAACTGCCAAGTGGGCTCATTTTGACCCCATCTTCCAACGATAACAGCAATCCAAAGAAGTATTTTCTTCTAGAAGTAAAGTAAAGTAAATAAAGTTCTTATTATTAAAGTTGTCATTGTAATTTTGAGCAAAAACCCTCTAGGCCAGGGGTGGGCAATCTCAGTCAACGAGGGCCGGTGTCCCTGCAGGTTTTAGATCTCACCTTGGGTCAACACACCTGAATCACATGATTAGTTTGTTACCAGGCCTCTGGAGAACTGCAGGACATGTTGAGGAGCTAATTTAGCCATTTCACTCAGCTGTGTTGGTTCGAGGACACATCTAAAACCTGCAGGGACACTGGCACTCGTGAAATGAGATTGCCCACCCTTGCTCTAGGCCAGGGGTCACCAACCTTTTTGAAAGTGAGAGCTACTTCTTGGGTACCGATTAATGTGAAGGGCTACCAGTTTGACACACACTTCTCAAATAACAAATTTCCTCAGTTTAACTTAATTATGTGTTATCATTAATAATTAATGATATTCATCTATGTACGGACACTAATTATGTTAATTATTTTTCACCATAATTATAAAGAATGCAATTAGGAAACAAGGTAGGAAACATAAATATCAATATGCAACGCTTTATTTCTATATATCTCTGCAAGTATTTACATTTTGAAGTGATCACTTCTACAACATTTTCACTTACCACTAACAAATTTTAACAAATCATGCACTGTTACATACATTATTTTTGTATGTATGTAACATACAAAAAAATCAACTTTCGAATTTTACAGAACTTTTCACCAAATTGGCAGCATTTTAAAGCAAATTGTCACATGTTACACTTAACAAACACATTTGTTTTTCAATAATTAAATTCAACTTTGACATGACACTGTAATGTTGCCACTGAGAACATCTAATATGGCTTTCTTTGTCTGTTAGTGGGAAACCTGGCATTGCATGCTGTTCACCAGTGTGTTGTAATCTGGGGTATAACTTGACACTGCAACTCTGAGTGAGTCTTGCAGATGTGCATCGGAGAGGCGTGTTCTGTGTTTGTTCTTGATGAAGTTCATGTCAGAAAAGGCTGATTCACAAAGATAGGTTGAACCAAACAGGCTGGCAACCTTCATAGCTGCTGTGCACACACCACTGTACTTTTCTGTGTGAACAAGGCACCAAAAGTTTGGTGCACCCAGATAGGCTTTGAGGTGGACGTCATTTTGCAATGTTACAATTTCGATTTCCACCTGTCCAGCATCCAAGCTGAACATTGAACTTAGTTGCTCAGCAATGCATGTTGTGTCCACATTCATGAAAGGATTGGAAACAAATGAGACACATGGCTCAAGCTGATCAAGGTCACAAAACCTGTTCTCAAACTCTTGACCAAGTCGGTTTATGACTTGAGTGTACTTTTCTGCAACTTTGTCAAAAGTCTCAGATGCAGAAGCATTGTCTTTCAGCACCATCTGCACAGAGGGAAAGTGCAGCACCTTTTTTCTCTGTAAATGCACAGAGAAAATGTTCATCTGGGCTTTAAATCCATTTAAAGCACTTATCATGTCAGCAACAGTCTTACCTTTGCCTTGCAGCTCACAGTTCAAATGGTTCAGTTTCCCAGTAATGTCTGTTAAAAACGCAAGGTCAAGTGTCCACTCAGTGTCCTCCAGCAGAGATGTGTCTTCCCCTTTGGATTGCATGAACTCCTTGATTTCACCCAAAAGTGACAAAAAACGAAGCAAAATCCGTCCCCTGCTGAGCCATCGGATTTCCGTATGTAGTAGCAGGTCACCATATTCAGCTGACAGCTCCTCCAATAGCACCTTGAATGTTCTGTGCTGTTTAGCTCTGGAGCGGATGCTGTTTATGATCTTCACGACGGGAGTCATGACGTGCTCGAAGCCGATCACCTTTGCGCATAACGCCTGCTGGTGAATGATGCAGTGGTAATGCATGAAGTTTGGGAACTCTGTGTCACCTTTACAGTGAGCGATGAATCCCGTATGTCGGCCGATCATAGCAGGAGCCCCGTCGGTAGTCACTGATACCAGCTTTTCCAACGGTACCTTTTTCTTCGCGAAAAACTCCTTCACCGCGTTATAGATGTCAACTCCCTTCGTTGTTGTCTTTAGCGGCAGTAGTGTCAGAAGTTCTTCTTTTGTGGAGAAACCATCAAATACCATCCGGATAAAGACCATCAGCTGTGCTGTACTGCTGCTGTCGACGGACTCGTCACACTGGATGCTAAACCAACTGCACTTTGCCAGATCCTGATCCAACTGATCGGCCAAGTTCCCGGACATAGCCGACACTCTTCTAACAATTGTAGTTGCCCCCAGCTGGACATCAGAGAGAGTGGAGATTACATCGTTTCCATATTTCTCGTCTTTAAGCACAGTTTTTGCAATTATCATCATTGCTTCTTTGAAATACTCCCCGTCTAAAAATGCCTTCTTTTTCTTAATCATGAAATGTGTAGCTCTAAATGAGGCTTCGGTTGCTTTTTGAGAGTTTTTCACCGGTCTCGTGAAAAAAGACTGCTGTTTGCTCAAACCTGCCTTTAATTCGCGGGCCTTTTCCGCTCGCAGTGTGCTGCCCTTTGGGTAGTTAGCATGGTAGCTTGTGTGACACGTTCGGAAATGTCTCTCCACGTTGTGCCGCTTTGCCGTTGCCACAGTTGCCCCGCAAATGAGACACACGCATGAATCTTTCACAGTGGTAAAAAAGAACTCTTCCTCCCATTCACTGTGAAAATTATATGTTTTCTTCCTTTTTTCCGCCATGTTTTCCTCATCTCCTCACCTTTGCCTTTGCTGGTCTTCACGGCAACTGTTTCCGTGGAGACCAGCTAGCACTAAATATTAGATCATGATCTAATATTTAATAATAAACATTTTTTTATATATTATCTCTAACAAATTAACGCCAATGCAATTGTGATTAAAAAAAATAGCAAGAAAAAATAAAAATAGATGCAGCTTACTGGTAAGTTGTTATGGTGAGCTATTTTTAGAACAGGCCCGCGGGCGACTCATGTGGTCCTTGCGGGCGACCTGGTGCCCGCGGGCACCGTGTTGGTGACCCCTGCTCTAGGCTCTATGCTGGCCATTTGGGCACCCCTGTTGCTCTGCACAGCCAGCAACCTGCCTGGTTCTCCACATAATCATGATCCAATCTCCTCCATCTCAGCAGCATTCAGTCCTGCAGTGATTATCTAACATCTAACTACAGTCCCAGATATATTTGTCTACTGGTCACATCTAGCTAGTTATGGTGCATGTTATAGCAGCCTAAAACGCAGCAGATATTCAGCTTTAAACTGATTTCTTTGTGACATTAGAAGTTTGACATCTTGAGTCAGGCTGGCTTAGCTTAGTTTAGCATAAAGACCAAGTAACTTTTAACTCTTTTCAAAGTTAAAGAGTAGCTGTACCTCTGGATGTCTTTGATCTGACGAGTGCAGTACAAAGTAACACATTTCACCACAGGGGACAAAGAAAACATGTTCTCACAACAAGCAATCCAAAGAAGTATTTTCTTAGCCAAACCAAAAAACATGGCTTCTAACTGTAGGTAAGTAGAACCAACATGGTGGCTTATTCAGCAATGACAAGCTGCATCTTGTCTAATCATTCTTTGTGTATCTGTAACAGTGACACATTCTAATAACTTGATTTAGAATAAATAAAAACTTGTCCTTAACCACATACTGTAAGCTTTACATGAGTGGCTGGTGAATGTAAAATGGAATTTCTTACGTGTCATGCCATGTTTTAGGTCTTTCAAGTATCGGGGATTTTCACTATTTTTGGGCACCAAATCTTTTAATTCTTCTGAAGTACAATAAAAAAGTTAGTTAACTAAAGCTGTTTCATTGTGTTTCAGTTCTAATTTAACAGAATTACTTTTGACTGAGTTTCTAACTTTTTGACTCCTAATATTAAATATTAATTAATATTTAATATTTAATTAATATTAAGTGATTATAAATGGAGGTTTTAATCTAAACACTCATGAATCTTATCAGCTGCTAAACCACGGACCTTCTTAATATCATCATATTTAAGCAACACATTTCCAGTGGGGAAACACTGGCCCTTGAAACAACTGAATTTCTGTCAAAAGTTATGCCAACTATTTGACCTACAGTAATTATTATAGATTTTTCTTTAACGTCTGGATCTGTTCTTCTTTTAAAAATAGAAAACCTAGATGCTGCTGTTCAAGGAAGATTTGACTGGACCATGTTCTGTATCTCCATTGCTAAGTTGGCTGTTCCCTTGGAGGCTTTGAGACCTTGGAATAACTCAAGACACAGTGGAAAGATAATTTCTCTGGGAGAGATTATGTCTCTCAGCTGTCTTGGCAAGTCATTGGAATTCCCTTACAAGAGTTAAAGAAGATATCTCAGGAGGGAGAGGTCTGGGCATCTTTGCAGCCCAAACTAAGATGAACAGGAGAAAATCGATGGATGCAAATAAATGGTTGCATGGTAGAAGAGATGGGATGGGACTTTTTGCCCAGATTGTTTAATACAATCTTGGGGTAAGAGGATGCCTGAAAAATGAAGAAGTCTACTGGTACTGAGTTTCAAGAACAAGGCTGATGTACAGAGCTGCAGTAATGACAGAGGGATAAAATTGATAAGCCACACCATGAAGCAACATGAAAGAGTTGTTGAAGGTAGGTTAAGTAAAGAGGTGATGATCAGTGAGCAGCAAAATGGCATTGGAGGCAAAGTTAAAGAGGCAAGGCTGGGAGAATTTGGACATGTGCTGAGGAGGAGTGGGGGTTATGTTGGACAAAGGATGTTGAAGATGGAGCTGCCAGGCAGAAGGAAAGAAGAAAGACAACAGAAAAGGTTAACAGATGTATTGCAAAGTGTTGGTGTGACAGAGGAGGATAGGGCTGTGGTGAGATGAAGTCAGATGATCCACTGTGGTGACCGCTGTACGAGATCATTTTAAATAAATCATATTTCTACTGACACAGAGATTGGAATATACCTGTTAATAAATTATGCTTCTCTTTTGAAACAGTCCTGTGTTTAAATGACTGAAGGTGAATCTTTTTAACAGGAAACAGGAAAATGGACAACTGCAAAGCTGTTTGCTTCTGTTAACCAAAGCAAACAAAACACACAGTCCAGCACACCAATAACAATGGTCAACACACAACTTTAAAGAAAAACACTATAATCTGATTAGGATGATGACACAGTTAAATTGTAAAGTATGAAAGTAACTCTATCAAACTAATAACTGTGATTTCAGGGTTAAGCTTAAATATAACATCTGTAAAAAAGTGTTTTCTGTTTACACTCAGTTGTACACTTCTGATCATCTCTCACATGTTCCATGATGTTTTCAGATAAATCAATCATAATCATAGACAGAACCAAACTAAAACCAAACTTATAGCGACTAAAACCAAGTAAGCCTCTTGGAAAGGTAAATAGCAGAGAACATGTCCTCATAGTGATAAAGCCAGATTCCAAAAATATTTGGAACAACAAATACTCAGCAGTTATACATGTTCCATCTATGGGGCAGATAGTCTAAGCTCCAGTCTACATGAAACGAGGAATAACTTGAAATGGAAGATGAAAGCTGTATGATAGAATTACCACTAACCTCTTAATAAAAAGATGACTTTGTTCCAAAACAAGGTTTAAAAACAAGTTTGACCTTACATAAATATATATCTATTATGTCACAAGTTCCATTGCAATCCCAAATGCAATGACAATAAAGGCTTTAAACTGAATTGAAGAAATGTTAAATGGTCACTTGAGACTCCAAATGTGAGCCTCATTGCCTTTGATGTTAAGATGTCCAGGTTTACTGGCTCTTATAAAGTGGTTTTCTACTGTACTAGAGTAGAAAAGTAGCGTTGCTGTTGCCCGATGGGGTCAAAATGATCACCCTTTGGCAGTTGTATTGTTAAATGTATTACCTCCTGAGCTACAGCCACCTTTAAATGTCTTGACACATTCTCAGTCAGCCAGGTAAGGAAATCTCAGAAAGATTTTAAGTCTTGCCTGCTAAAATTGCATTAAGGCTTAAAGTTTGCATTATTAGGGGCGTGGCCTTTTTGAGTGGCAGGTGGGGCCATCTGTAGCTGCTAGCTTAGTCTTCAACTCAGCTCAGTATCCTTAAACTGAACCCCTGGGACTGGAGCCATGACCATGACTGGAAATGACCACCTAATGCTGTTTCACTTTGCCATGCAAAGTACTTTGACACTCTGGAGAAGGCCTTTCCTCTGTATCATTGTTGTTGCCATTTGCATGTGAGAGCTTAGATTGTGGGGAAGATTAAAGATGAACAAAGGGTGGTGGGAGAACAGTGAAGTGAGGATACACAGTGTAGAATAGAATAGAATAGAATTCAACTTTATTGTCATTGCACATGCACAGGTACAGGGCAACGAAATGCAGTTTGCATCCATCCAGAAGTGCTTTAGTGATATAGATATATTGCAATAAATATTAGCAATAATATAGATATGTGAGTATATTACAGAAATGGGTCTATTATGGTATGTTATAATGTACACGGTATGAAGTATGTTGTGAATATTCTATAACTATAAGTATGTACAGGCTGTAGTGAGTACAAGCTATGTACAGGCTATGAACAGGATATAAATATGAAAAACTATACAGAATATGAAATAAACAACTTTACAGAAATCTGAGATATACAGCTATACAGAAATGGGAACTATGCAAGTTGTAAACAGTTGTAGGATTAAAGATTATCGAATGTACAGAATGATTATTTACACAGAGCTATACAGTAGTGCAGTTAAGATAAGTGAGATATAATTCCTACAGAGGCTATATAAAGTGCTAGTGGTTGTGAGTGGTGGTTCAGTCAAGGTTCAAGGTTCAAGGTACTTTATTTGTCACATGCATAGTTATACAAGTATAACACACAGTGAAATGTAGTCTGACACGCTCCTCGACATGTGCAAAAATTGGGGGGGGGGGGGGGGGGGGGGTGTAGAGGAAGAACATTATATATATATATACATATACATATAGTATATACACTGGGTGAATGTGCAGTAGTAGCAGCAAGCAGGTGAATTCTGTACATTAATATGAATAGACATCTGACTATTTTACAGGATAGACAATATAAACATATTTAAAGTTAAAGGAATTGAAATGTACATTGTGCCTTGGTTTAGTGTCTGGAAGAGTCCTGTCTCAGTCAATTATAGATGATGTGAGCGGGCGGGTGTGTGTGTTTAGGGCACGGATGGCTTGGGGATAGAAGCTCCTCTTGAGTCTCTCTGTCCTTGCCCGGAAGATGCGGAACCTTCTACCTGATTGCAGAAGTTGGAACAGTTTGTTGCCAGGATGGGACGGGTCCTTCAGTATCTGCGCTGCTCTAGTCCGGCATCTCCTGGTGTAGGTGTCCTGAAGCGGGGGGAGAGCAATCCTGCAGCAGCGTTCTGCTGTACGGATCACTCTCTGGAGAGCTTTTTGGTCCTTCACACAGCTGTTCCCAAACCACGATGTCATGTTCTGTGTGAGGATGCTCTCCACAGCGCCTGTATAGAAAATTCTGAGGATCTTTGGAGAGACCCTGAACTTCCTCAGTTGTCGTAGGTGATACAGGCGCTGCCTAGCTTTTTTGGTCTGGACCTGAATGTGGGCAGCCCATGTCAGGTCTGAGGAGATGTGGACACCAAGATACATTAAGGACTGCACCCTCTCCACTGGAGCTCCATTGATGATAATGGGCTTGTAGTCTCTGTGCTGACCCCTTCTGAAGTCCACCACCAGCTCCTTGGTCTTGCTGACGTTCAGCTGGAGGTGGTTGTCCTGGCACCACGATGCCAGATTCTTCACTTCATCCATGTAGGCCGCCTCATCGTTGTTGGAGATGGCACCCAACACCACTGTGTCGTCAGCAAACTTCACAATGGTGTTGGAGCCATGGGTGGCCACACAGTCTGAAGTGTAGAGGGAGTAGAGCAGTGGCGAGAGGACACATCCCTGAGGTGCTCCTGTGTTGATGGTGATGCTGTTGGAGAAGCACCTGCCCACCCTCACCACCTGAGTTCTGCCAGTGAGGAAGTCCAACACCCATGCACACAGACGGCTGTTAAGACCCAGATCCCTCAGCTTTGTGAACAGTCTGCAGGGCACTATTGTGTTAAACGCTGAACTGTAATCAACAAACAGCATTCGCACATAGTTACCCTGTTTCTTGTCCACGTGGCTGAGAGTGGTGTGTAGGACGTGGGCGATGGCATCCTCTGTGGATCTGTTGGATCTGTAGGCGAACTGCAGCGGATCTGTGGTGTCTGGGATGGAGGAGGAGATGATGTTCTTCAGCAACCTCTCAAACACCTTCATTACTACCGAGGTCAGTGCAACTGGCCGGTAATCGTTCAGGGATGAGGGTTTGCTGTTCTTGGGGACAGGGATGATGGTGGATCTTTTGAAGCATGTGGGGACCACAGACTTCGCCAGGGACTCGTTGAAGATGTAAGTGAACACACCTGCTAGCTGGTCAGCACAGCAGCGCAGCAGACGGCCGGTGATGCCGTCTGGCCCCGCCGCTTTCCTTGTGTTCACTCTCCTCAGTGCCGCTCGGACGTCATGCTCCGCGATGCTGGTCACCGGTCTCTCGCTGATGACGTCACTGTCCTCGGTAGTCAGGCGGTAGATAGCATTAGCCGCCTGGCTAACCTCGAAACGGGCGTAGAACCGATTCAGCTCGTTGGTGAATGCAGAGTCGGCGTTGATCGGCGCAGTGTCCCTGGCTTTGTAGTCCGTAATGGTGCGTAGTCCATGCCACATACTCCGTGTGTCGCCCTGGTGGAAGCGGGACTCCACACGTTCCCGGTACCGGCGTTTGGCATCTCTCACCGCGCGCCGCACGCCGTATGAGGCCGCTTTGTAGGCGCTCATATCGCCAGTGGCGAGACCCGCGTTGTAGGAGGCGGTCCTGGCGTTTACTGCAGTGCGGATCGATCTGTCCATCCACGGTTTCTGGTTTGGGAATGTGGTGACTCTCGCAGTGGGGATAATCTCCTCCGCTAGCATATTGACGAAGCATACTGCTACTTCCGTAAACTCGTTGATGTCGACTGCGCATGCTCTGAACATGTCCCAGTCTACGTCGTTGAGTGCGTCCTGTAGCGTAGCTTCTGATTGGGCAGTCCACCGTTTTACCTCCCTCTTGGTCACGTCTTCCCTCCGTATGCTTTGTTTATACTGGGGAATGAGGAAGATGGCGTTGTGGTCAGACTTCCCAAAAGCCGGGTGTGAGACAGCTTTGTAGCCCTGCTTGTATGGCGTGTAGCAGTGATCCAAAATTCGATCCCCTCTCGTTGGACACGAGACATGCTGGTAAAAGTTTGGCATGACTTGTCTGAGGTTCGCTTTGTTAAAGTCTCCTGCTACAATGAGGGCTGCGCCCGGGTCCTTGTTTTGAAGCGAGCTCAGCACATCATGTAATTCGGACAAAGCCATACCTGTGTCTGCTTGGGGTGGGATGTAGACCGCCGTGGCGATGACTGAGGTGAACTCACGGGGCAGATAGAAAGAGCGGCACTTAATGCTCAGGAACTCCAGATGTGGCGAGCAGCCGCTGGAGACAGTAGAAATGCTCCTGGCATCACACCACTTTCTGTTTACCATGAAACACACTCCTCCACCTTTGGTTTTGTTCGACTCTGCCGTTCTGTCCGCGCGGAGCACAAAGAATGAATCCGACGGAGTTACAGCCTGGTCCGGCACGGTGGGGGTCAGCCATGTCTCCGTGAAGCACAGAATGTTGCAGTCCCTCATGTCACGTTGGAAGGTGACCCTTGCTCTTAGGTCATCGAGCTTGTTCTCCATGGATTGTACATTGGCCAGTAGGATACTGGGCAGTGGTGCGCGATGCGCCTGCTGTCTCAGTCTGTTCCTAATACCAGCGCGTTTTCCCCGGCGCTTCTTTGTTCTGCGCCTCGGATGAGCGGCCCGTCCTTTGTTGTTCTCCGCGCCGCGTAGAATCTCTGGCGGCCAGGAAGGGTCAGGTTTAAAAGTGTCCAAGATTAGATGTGCAACCTTGGCACCGATGTTTACAAGTGATCCGCTGTCGTATACTATAAGACTAGAGGATTTTGGGATGTAAACCAGAGCAAAAAATAGGTAAAAAACAAGAAAAGTGGATAGTCGGAGCGGAGCGGTCAGGAAGGCGTCTGGACGTGGCCGTGCCATCTTGGTATGTCCATGTTATTATTGTGTGTTTGAGGGTACAGTTGTCCATTGTGGGTGTGTGTATGTCCAGTCCATGAGTTTAACGTGGGTTAGATGTCAGGAGGCAGAGTTCAGGAGTCTGACAGCTGTGGGGAAGAAGCTGTTCCGGTACCTGGTGGTCTTAGTCCGGAGGCTCCTGTAGCGCCTCCCAGAGGGCAGGAGGGTGAAGAGTCCATGTGATGGGTGACTGGGGTCTTTGATGATTTTCCCAGCCCTTTTCAGACACCGCTTCCTGTAGATGTCCTTTATGGCAGGAAGTGGTGCTTTAATGATTCACATTAAACAAAATTGGTAATCTGATGTTGAGTGGCAGCATTGCTGCCTAAAATTAAGACAATATTAAAATGTTTTACTACGGGCGCACAATTATTTTTGTTCCAATTTGTACATTTAGTTTAAATGGAAACAATGACATGCCGGTGCTGCAACACCAAGCCTGTCTGGCATAGATACATCTGCTGCGCGGTGGAGCCCCTTGCCCTCTTAAAACATCTGATAATCTGCATCTGTTCTCATCAAAAGAGAAAGCTAGTTTAACACATTTCTAAAAATCATACCTTTATGAATTTCATTAGGTCGTGAGCAGCATCTGATGTGCTAATTAGGGCTGGGCCATATTATACCGTTCACGGTAAAACCGGTATAATGTTAGGCAACGATAGGAAAATGAAATATCGCGATAGAATATGAGTAAAACGCGCATGGGCAGTGCCTTTGTTTTCATACGCACATGGCCGATTGTTGAGTGAAACAGATGAACCAGAATTGGTTTGTAAAAATGGTGCAACTTCAGTGAACCTAGAACCATAACCTAACAGCCTCCACATGTTCTCACTGTAATTTCCCCTCATGAATGAATTTATGCTGCACTAATGTGAAATTTTGCAGGGAAATCAAACGCATTTCACTCGCAGTACTCGAGCTGACTTACCTTTGTTTGAATGACGACTTGTACGCGCTGACTCCACAGATAAGGTCCGAAAATATGTCAGGCTACATCAGTAGCGGTTGGTCTTCAGGGTTTCTACTCCACGGCCGTATTTCATACGGGTCCACATTTCCAATGCACGCTATTTTGTGCAAGTACCGCTGCTTCCCCTCTGAACGAAATCGGTCTCTATACAGTCCATTCTCTTTTGAGCTGCTTTTAAGCATCTTGTAATCGTCGTTCCAACACAGTGTGTTTGTTTTGATTCGTAGACCCTGAAAATGCATTGCGGCGTGACGTCAACTCCAAAGTCCTATTCATCACTCATCCTACGTGTGAAACCTGCTGTGAGGACAATTAAAGTGTGGCCAGAGGGGACAGACGCAGTGCTCCAGGACAGATTTAAAAACACAGACTGGAATATGTTCACCCACACAGACCTGGACCAGTACGCCTCATCTGTACTGGATTACATCTCCAAAACCACAGATAGTGTCACAACCCAGAAACGGATCACCATGTACCCCAACCAGAAGCCTTGGATGAACCGGGATGTTCGTCTCCTCCTGGAGGCCCGCAACAACACCGCCTTTAGGTCAGGAGATGCACACGCCTACAGCACAGCCAGGGCTAATCTAAAGAAGGGCATCAAAAAAGCCAAACACCATTACAAAAACAAGGTAGATTTTTATGCTCGTTTTGAGCGGGGGAACCCAACAACTACAACCAAAGCAGACATGACACCACCAACTTCATACTGTGTACATTATAACATACCATAATAGACCCATTTCTGTAATATACTCACATATCTATATTACTGCTAATATATATTTGTAATATATCTATATCATGGCTAAAGCACTTCTGGATGGATGCAAACTGCATTTCGTTGCCTTTTACCTGTGCATGTGCAATGACAATAAAGTTGAATTCTATTTTATTTTTTTCTATTCTATTCTATAAATGGCCACTAGAGGGAGATGTTGGACCTAAAATACTGACATTGATACAAGCAGATAATCAGTGACACTTCCGCAATTTCTTTTGGCATGATGAGCATGTGCTGTTCCTAATAAAATGGCTGTTTACTTGATTTCAAAAATATGAACAATGGACTCTTTGACTGTGGAGTTCAGTCCACTTTCTGACCAGGTTGTAATACTTCTACGATAAATTGTTTATTCCATAGTACACTGAACATATTTCACAAACACAATCAGCAGTAAAAAGTACTGCTATGCAAATCTTAAGTATTGTTAAGTAATGGACAAAGTCCTGGAAAATGAAAAATAAATCGCCAGAGTGTAAACAGTTCTTGAAATGTTCAAGTTAAAGTAACAGACTTTCTCATGCAAGAAAGAGTTAAAAAGTTAGTGGGGTTTGGCTAATTGATAGATTTAAATTGCTCGTAATTGTAAATGTGAGCGTGACTGGCTGTCTGTCTGTGTTGGCCCTGCGTCAGGCTGGCAACCTGTCCAGGCTGCACACTTCCCCTCGCCCAGTGGTAGCTGGGACAGGTTCCAGCCCCACCTCCTGTGGCCATGACAAGAATAAGTAGAAGAGGATGGATGGTGTTTTGGAAAATTTAACAATAACCTGCAACACACCCAGTGAGCTTGATTTGAAGTGGGTTTAATAAACAGACTGCAATGTGGAGAGAGCATCCCAGTGAAACACCAGCACCATCTCTGAACTGTGGCCACCGCCCTTACATCTTATGTACAGACAAAGAACATTCCACAAACGGTTACACGTTGGCCCCTCTCACATTGTTATGTTTTTAGCATCTCCCGTTACAATGGACTCAGTGTAGAGCTCTGTAGTGAACATGCATACAACTAAGTGAGAAAGTTAATAATGTGAAATAATTTAAATATGTGATTAATACAACAGAAAAGAAATCTGCTTCCACAATGGAAGGAAGATTTAAAGCTTCAAGGATCCAACTTGAAGCTTTAAATCTTCCTTCCAGGAAACGTCTGACTCTGGGGCCACATTTAACACATTTTTTATCTTTAGTTTTATGATAGTGTACACTGTAATACTCTGACTGACAAAGGGATCCTGAACACCATCAGCAGCACATAGGCACAAGAGCCAGTTCTTTAAAAGTGTGGATTAACAGAGAGACAGGGACAGAGATGTAATCCTTCATCATACTGTAAAAAGTGCTGTATAGCTCTAATTTCAGAGAGTGTTCCATAACTAATAATTTTTCTAACAGCAAAGAATCCATTCACTCAATAATCTCACTCATAGTGTCCCCAGGGGTTAATAAAGTATTCTGATTCTGATCTACACAAACATAATACAAATGGAATAAACCAAAACATTTCCCAAACAAAAATAATGAAGTTACATAAAACATTATTTTAGAAGAAAAATGATTTCAAACAACCTTTTCTCCCAATTCATAATTACTGGTAAACATGGCATAACCAAAAAGTAACCTCAACAACAACGCCTGTGGATTAATAAATATTTTTAATGCTGAAGTAATGCTTTTGTGTTCAGAGGGCCTTTTAGTAATGCTAAAAAAATAACTAAATCATATTATTTTTTGGTTGATTAAGATGCTAACTTATAGTGATTTACTTGTATTCCAGAGCAAAAATAAATTTCTGAGCAGGAGACTCAGAGTTCATCTGGAAAAAACTCTGAGACATTTCAAACAGGCTGCAGTTCAACAGGAGGCTGGTATAAATCCTGACTCTGCTTAAGTATTCTGTAGATCAAAAATCCAACAACAGCAACAACAAGCAGCACAGCAGAAACTGACAGACCGACTATCAGGCCAACAGATCCAGCCTCCTTCCCTCCTGCCTCCTTCCCTCCATCTTTGTTCCCTCCTGATTGACCTGCAGGTAAGAAACAGGTAGGATGTGTTCAGAAAAAACAAGCATAAAAACAGGAATAGAATATCCCTTTATTTGTTGTTGTACATGTACCACGAAATTGTGGGTGCTACACACCAATTGTGCTGGAATAAAATATAAATAGCAGACAGTAAGAATATATACAACAATAAGGGGAAGATACATATTAGAGAGCAAAATAGTTGTAAAGTCCTTCAAAGTATTGCAAAGAAAATACTTTTTTCCTGACCAAGATGGCGCCGCGTATGGATGCCCTGGTACTTCAGTACACTACTTCTGTTTTGTTTTTGTGCATAACTTGTGTGTCTGGGCACTCCGCTGGATATTCTTACAACAGAGAAGAGCTTCTTAACCACAGGACTACAACACCTGTGGATTTACTTCCAATATTTGTCGCATCTGCGGCAGATTTATGACAGACTTTGATCAGGAAAGTGAGACACCGAAGGAGAGGAAAGCGAGCCGGCGCACTCGTGCGTCTGAGGAGACGTGGACTGCGAACTGCTCTTCCTGGGATCTTCCTTTCCAACGTACGCTCACTCAGGAATAAGATAGACGAAATGGCCCTGATGAGAAGCATGAACAGAGACTTTGCCTCCTCCTGTGTCTTATGTTTTACGGAGTCGTGGCTCTGTGAGGACATCCCGGACTGCGCGCTCAAGCTGGAGGGCTTTCATCTGCTGCGCGCGGACCGGCAGGCCTCTCTCTGTGGTAAGACTACAGGTGGAGGTGTCTGCTTCTACATCAATAGTGGCTGGTGCACAGATGTAACAGTGATTGCTCAGCACTGCTCTTCCTCTCTGGAATACCTTTTCATTCACTGCAAACCGTTTTATTCTCCGCGGGAGTTTGCTTCATTCATCCTGGCCGCTGTTTACATCCCGCCAGACGCGGATGCGCAGGCAGCTCAGTGCGCACTCGCGGAGCAGATACTGCACATGGAGCGGACATTCCCAGACTCTCTCATCATTGCTCTTGGGGACTTTAACAAAGCCAATTTGAGCCATGAGCTTCCGAAATATAAGCAGTATATTAAATGCCCGACCAGAGAGGAGAGGACATTAGACCACTGTTACAGCACGATCAGCGGGGCCTATCGTGCGGTGCCCCGCGCTTCACTCCGACTTTCTGACCACGACATGATCCACCTGATCCCCGCGTACAGACAGAGGCTGAAGCTCTCCAAACCTGTCGTGAGGACTAAAAAACTGTGGAGCAACGAGGCTGTGGAGGAGCTTCGAGCGTGTTTGGAGTCTACAGACTGGGACACAATGAAGGCTGCTTCTAACAGCTTGGACGAGTTTACGGACACTGTCACCTCCTATATCCACTTCTGTGAGGACAGCATTGTGCCATCACGCACCAGGGTGAGTTATAACAATGACAAACCCTGGTTTACTCCTAAACTCAAAAAGCTGTGGCTGGAAAAGAGAAAGGCGTTCAGAAGTGGAGACAGGGACTGCTACAGAGAGGCCAAGTACAGGTTCACTCCCACTGGGTTTAAATCTGGGACTCTCCACCATTTGACCTTAGAACTGAAGAAGCTTCTCGGATGAGAGGTGAAACGTCTTCAAGCAACTTAAAGAAGTCCAGACGCTTTGCTTTGCAAGCTCCTTTGACTACAATGACCTGGATGACTGAGAACCTTCACAGACATCTGACTGTTCCCACCACTAACACATGACCCTACACTGTGTTCACTGCATCATTCCATGTTTGGCACTGATCACCACCTGCACTCATGTATATATCTATCTACTTAGCACTTGTAATTTTAATTTTTATGTTTATTTAAGCATTATCTGACAGTATGTTTTGCACTAAGTACTGCAGCAATGTCCTAATGTTGTAAACCTGCTCAACATTTGGCAATAAAACCCTTTCTGATTCTGAATAGTCCATGTCTGTCTGACCTGAGTTATGGGGGTTACTCAGACAAGAGGATCTGGCGATGGTCTCCAGAGGTGGCAGAGGGCAGCCAATGATTTTTTGGGCAGTGATAATAACCCTCTGCACAAACTTGCTGTTCTTCCTATGGGTCCAGGTGGGTTGTTGTACAGTCACACCTTTTTTGCGCCACGGACCGGTTTATGCCCGACAATATTTTCACGGATCGGCCTTTAAGGTGTCGCGGATAAATACAACAAAATAAAACTAGTACCGAAAAAAAGAAAATTTATTCATAACACACGTGGAAAAGACCAACGAAAACCGAGTAAACGATAAAAACGATAACAAAATAACGCTGAAAACCAATAAAAACCCTGAAAACTATACATTTCAATGAACAAATGTGAATAAATAGAACTGAAAAGAATCAACAAACTGATGATACCTTTGCACAAAAAGTATTTTCATCAAGATGGATGAAGACAGATTGACTCTTACTTTTCCAAGATGAACGTGAAGCAAATCATGAGCTTTCCTGCCTCCTGTGGTTTAAAGTCACGTGTGAACTTGTGATATCGCGAGTCTTTAAGGCAGCTAACCACTCTTATTAGATTTTATCGTGTCATATCAACAAGAATACATTTAAGAGGTGTAAAGTTGGTAAATTGCATGTAGATCTTATATGATTTCATTACATTCACCTTAGAGACAAACATTTATTTTGTTCAAATTACATGTTCGAGTCCTGTAAATCCAATAAGCTTGACTTCATCTACTTTTTCTTAGGCAGGTGTGAGCGAGTCTACAGCTTTCTACCCCCAAGTCTAATCCCTTTACTTTCAGGGCCGTGTCCACTTAATACTACACTGTATGGTTATATGGCATTTTAGTTCATATAAAGCATAACATTGAGACACTTCAAATGATTTCATCTGAACAGTATTCATGAGTTCTTTACGAAACTGTCTGTTCATTTTGAGTCTACGTTCATGCCTGTTTCCATCTGTTTCACACAGTGGAAGTGGCCTCAGTTTAGTGGTGATGTTGTAACTATGTTTGGTTAATGCCTCAACTCTGTGGTGTGCAGACAATCATAGACAACGAATTATTTATCTTTTAGAGATTATGTTTATTATGTGGATATGAACAGAATGTTCTGGTCTGACAGACACATTATACAAGAACAGCAGGTTTTAGTAGCACAGAAGCTGAATGTCATTTCGAAATTCAAAAGAACAAATCAACTTGTAGCTCTTCTCATTAACAAGGCAGTAATTTAACTTGCTTGTTTCATATAGCAGGCACAAAGATGTTAATACACAAAACTGTGTACAGTGTTGTGCTCAATAACCCACATCATATCTCATGAACTGCCAGATATTCAGCTCTGTCATTTATCTCCTATCTCTGAGAGGAGGTGATACTGAGCTTCCACAGATCACAGGTTGTAATAATATCAGGTTAAATGTATAAATGTTCACACCGTTACATTCAAGGTGAGATCAAATCTGCACACATTCAAACAGCAGGTCAGGAAACTTTTACAGCCACAGGAAGCAAAGACAAACATTCAAGAGCAACACGTGTAAAACTTTATCGATAAACAAGCTCATATAAAAATCAATAATAAATAATCTTGACGTGTTTAAACTGAAGAGTCTCCTTCATGGAAGAACAAGTTAAGGCTTCATAGATCAGAGGAAACATGTGACTCTGCAGCTCCATGTAACACATTTCTCTTTGGTTTCATAATAATATCAGATTATTCAGTCACTCAGTTCTAGCTGATAAATGGACCCTGAGCACTTTGTGTTGTGTTTGTGTTGTCAGTCAGTGTCTGTAATTATTGTGTAACATCTAAACACGAGGATCAGTCTGTGAGTCTGACCTCACAAACAGCTGAACCTGAAGATGAGACAAACTCACTGATTCTGATATTGTGACAGAGACGACGCTGAATTCATCACTGTGAACAAACTTATTTCTGTCGACATCAAAGACAAAGAAGATGTTTGTCACATAAAATGGTTTTTGTTGTTGAATATCACTGATCTTATTCTCAGATTTGTAACTTTTCTTTGTTTGAATGATGAAGTCCTGAATGTTCCACATATAAATAAGGCAAAAGTGTAAATAACACTGTTTAAGAACATAAACTCTTCCACTGAGATGAGCGACTAACCTGGAAGCTAAAACAAACTAATAGCTAATACTGATGCAGGCAAACAAACAAAAACAGGAACTTCAAATCTCTGAGAGCTGACTGATGTCCTCTGAAAGTTTAATAACACTAAATGAAGTCTGGCTCAGCAGGAGACTCAGACTCCAGGAGTTCAGCTGTAAAAAACTCACATTTTAAACAGACTACAGTTCAGCAGGTTGATGGTACGGATCCTGACTCTTTGTTTTTTCATGTTTTCTGTAGATCAAAAATCCACCAACAGCAGCAACAAGAAGAACAGCAGAAACTGGCAGACCAACTTTCAGTCCAACAGATCCTGCCTCCTTCCCTCCTGCCTCCTTCCCTCCTGCCTCCTTCCCTCCTGCCTCCTTCCCTCCTCCTGGCTGACCTGCAGGTGAGAAACAGGTGTGAGGTGTCAGCTGTCAGGTAGGTGATGAGTGAAGAACAGAACAGAATCCATTTCCTCTTCAAACTGCTGTCAGACATTATCTACTGCACTCTGATCACATCACTCAGACCAGCTGCTTTCTACAAAGTCTCATCAACAACATCTTTAGAAACAAACATCAACAACCAGGAAGCAGCTTCACCTCTGATCACACACACACTCAACTCTGCTCACTCACCTGGAGGATCAACATGAAGGTAGGTGGTGTTGATGAGCTTAAACGGTTGTCTGACTCCCAGGATGACACGACACTCGTATGTTCCAGTGTCATTAATCGTCACATCCTTCAGAATCAAAGACACGTCTCCATCCTTCATCTGTCTGTCCTGCAGACCCACCCGGTCCTTAAAAGATGGATGCTGACCATCTGGTTCAATTCGCTTATTCTTGTACAAAAGCACATATTCATCTCTCAGGTCAGCTCTGCTCCATTTTACAACACTGATGGGATTATTATTTGGAGCTCGACATGTCAGAGTGACGTCCTGTCCAGACTCAGCTGTGATGTTTTTCTGGTCTGAAAGAGGAAACAACACAGAGCAGATTGAAGTGAGACGCTGGAACTGACTGCAGGTCAGATTTGAAAGAAGCCCTCCCACTCTCAGCTTCATGCAGCAAAGGGACTGTTACTCATATAACAACCTTCTCCTCAGCTGATAACACACACACACACACACACACACACACACACACACACACACACACACACACACACACACACACACACACACACACACACACACACACACACACACACACACACACACACACACACACACACACACACACACACACACACACACACACACACACACACACACACACACACACACACACACACACACACACACACACCTGTTGCTTGTGAAGCTCGCACACAAGAATTTCACTCACATGTGCTGTACCCATGTACCTGCACATGTGATGTGACAATAAAAGTGATTTGATTTGAAGTACCATTTTCTATATCCCCCGATTTAGCGTTAGCTCAGAACTCAATATCCTCCAACTTATAATCAGTAAACAACAAGCAAGGACACAGCTTCTCCGCTCTGATCGCTCACCTGGAGGAACAACACTCAGGTAGACACTGGTGATGAGACTTAAACTTTCTCTCTGTCTCTGAACTCGACACTCGTATGTTCCAGTGTCATTAATCGTCACATTCTTCAGAATCAAAGACACGTCTCCATCCTTCATCTGTCTGTCCTGCAGATCCACCCGGTTCTTAAAAGATGGATGCTGGTCATCTGGATCAAACTGCCCATTTTGTTGCAAAAGAACATGTTGTGGCTCCAGGTCAGCTCTGCTCCACTCTACAACTATGATCTTTTTGTTGTCGTTTGTAACTCCACATGTCAGAGTGACGTCCTGTCCAGACTCAGCTGTGATGATTGTCTGGTCTGAAAGAGGAAACAACACAGAGCAGAGAGGTTAAAGGTCAAAGTACAATCTTACGCTTCTGCAGATGAGCCCAGGTTGTGGGATAGATGGGCCTTCTTCCTCCCTCCATGGCATTCTCAGCTCACACTCAACAGCCTGGCATACCTTTTCACATCAAGCTGTCAATCATCTAACAATACTTATGAACAAGTTCAAGGTCTAAACACTCCACTTCATGGGGATTTCTGCTTCCAACTTACCTGCTTGCTTTCCCAGGACTCTCTCCTCTATGAACAAACTGGTAAAAATGACACAACAGAAAGGGGAAATAATAACGGTGTCACGATCTGCGGAGGCAGACCGTGTGGAGATGCATGTGGTGGACCCAGGTGCGAACACAAGCGAGAATGAAGGAGTAGATTTAAACAAAAGCGAGCCTTTTATTGTGGCTGATTGAAAGGAACGAACAAGAATGAGGGCAGCACAAGAGCAGAAGCTCAACAGAAATCTAAACTGGACACAAACTATGAAAAGGCTATGGCTGAGGATACAAAACACGGGGGGTGGAAACACAGACGACGCGACACAGACTGTATGAAACACAGAGACTAAATACACATGAGGGATGATCAGGGGAAGTGGCCACACATGGGAACACAGCTGACACACATGAACTTAACGACAGGACAGGAGAGGTGAAACTGAATACACTGACAGTGAATACAGGCTTTCAAAGTAAAACAGGAAACATGGAGATTAGACATAACACATGAACCGGGGAGACGTAGTACAGGGAGATGACATAACTGACAGCATGACCTTGACAATACAAGACACACAGACATAAACACACACGAAGGGCAAGGGAGACTTAATATATACAACTGGCTGGACTACCTAGTGAACCTAAACAAACCATAAACGATAATCATCAAAATAGGTTAAACACAAAACACTGGGTCGCACGACCCAGGACCATGACAAACAGATAATTATAACGATTCATCCCAAATGATATCTAATGACTTCCCTTTTTTAAATCCCAATAATCCCACAATATGTGAACAGCAGACTGAAGGATCTCCATCGTGGTTCAGAAAGTAGGATGCGCCACGCCCTCCATGAGATGTAATCAACCCATCACTACCACTGTACTGTAGAATTAAATGTGTAAAATTACAGAAACATTTCTAGTAGTTCATTATCACTTCCCAGTTTTATTAATAACTGTGTTTTTAAGAAAAAAAAACCCCCAGAAATTTCTATTTTAGAAAATGAAAAACTGAAACTTTTCTGAGTTGAAAGTCCTAAATGTCCATTTGTTTCTGGTGATCAAACAAGTTACAAATCTTGAATTATAATCATAAATGCCATCAATTGCACATTCAGGCCTGTGAGACTCATGTAGACACTCATGCTACACACACACAACTCTGCATCTCTAGCATTCAAACACACTTTGTAGACTTTATGTAATGAACTGTATATTTGGTCTTTTTCAAGGAAGAAATATTTCAATAATTGTTTTCACAAAAGCCAAACTTTTATGCATTTACTACTACTCAGGAAAACACACATGATCAGAGTCTGTCTTTGCTCAGGATTGGTCGCATGGTGTGCCCATCAAAATAAGGACCAATCAGTACACACTGCTGATTGTAAGCTTATATAAAATAATATATACATTTTCTAGCTGTATACCGATTCCTGATACTCACACTGACACACACATTACACTTCTTTGTGTCTGTCACTGCTGGGTTACAGCCACTGTCCACCCAGCCTCATGTCACCTTCACACACACAAACTGAATCAATATGAAAATAACTCTTTAAATATTGTTAATAATTTAACCAAAGTCATATTCAGTTTGTTTTATAACAGTTAAATCTCACCTGCAGAGACGAACACGACAAACATCAGCGTGGAGCAGAGTGACGCAGGTACAGCAGACATTTCCGTGTTTTTGTTTCTGCTGATCTGACTCTTAGTTTGTTCTAAATGTCTGAGTCTGTCGGTATTTTCACCGAATAACTGAACCTGAGTTTAAACCTGAACACATCAGATTACATTTAAGGTTTAAATAAAGCTAAAGCTGCGGTTCAAACTCTTCCGTGTCTCGTGAAGACGTGGCGTTTGTGACGTTTGGTAGGTTAAACTGAGGATGCGCAGAAATAAGTGCGTCATAAAAACGAGGCAAAGTGGAAAAGTTTTAGTGTTCGGTTGTTGAACGATCTCCACAGAAACAAATTCTAACCTGTTTCATGTGTCAGTCGTCATGTATGAACACTTTTTTGTCTTTGAAGCAGAAGTTTGTTTTGTCTCTGCACCGAGTTTGTTTCCCACAGCAAGTTTCGAGCTCACATTCTGCTCCATCTCTTCCTGCTACGATTTAGGCTTCAGCTTACTTATCAAACAACACCACGACATAACTCTGACTAACCTGCCAACCAGCAGCAACTTGCACCAGTTTACAAAACCAGTAGCCTGTGTAAATCACCAGTTCATCCAGTGCTGTCCGATTTAAAGAACAAAGACTCATCAGTTTTAGAATTTGAGGCTTTCTGTTAAATTTTCTCTTCACATTATCCATTAAGGTAAATTGTAAACTGAAACGTTTTTTAGCTTAAAAGAGTGAACGTGAGTTTTAGAAAAAGAAAGAAAACACTTACTGTTGTTCTGAAGGACGTCTGGAACTCTCAAAAATACTTTGTAGGTGAGCTCTACTCCATCACCACGTTGAACCAATTGACTCTTGTTTCGCTTTGACATCCTGTTTTACAGACACGTCTGCTTAGCAAAACCATCACACCTACACTTAACCACATACATGTAACAACGTAACAAGGGGTTTTACAGTGACAGGAAATGAACACGAAAATAGGTCAAGGTGTAGAGAAAACCTTCCACTCTGTCTGTCAGTAAATTCAAATAAACTTATTCTAATGAATAAAGTCAAAGGTCCTTTAGAGCTGTTCTGAAGAACTTTGTCCACCTTTGATTGTCTTTAAGTTGTGTTGGAGCCACAGAGAGCAAATCTTTGTTCTTCATGGAGAACCAGTGAGGCTGTTTGGACTTTCCTATGAAACATCAGTGCAGGAGTCTCTCAGTACATCTGTTTACAGTGAGGACAAAGAAGCAGCAGAAACAGAGAAAACATGTAGAGACAGGCAGCAGCAAATAGTCTGCAGAGAGAGCGAGCATGCATCAGGTGCAGCACTTCCTGGAAATCAAGTGACTGCAATCATCTAAAAGGCCGGAAGCTCATTTTAAACACTTACTGTTGTTCTGAAGCATCTCTGAAACCTTCAAACACTCTTCTGATCATCAGGATAGAACAAAAATCCACTTAAAGATAAAGAAAGTGATCTGTACATCCCATCTACTGTACATCCCTCGTATGTTCCAGTGTCATTAATCGTCACATTCTTCAGAATCAGAGACACGTCTCCATCCTTCATCTTTCTGTCCTGCAGATCCACCCGGTTCTTAAAAGATGGATGCTGCTCATCTGAGTGAACGTGTCCGTCCAGGTACAAAAGCACATCATTTTTTCCCAGGTCAGCTCTGCTCCACTCTACCCTCACGATGTTGTTGTTTGAAGCTCGACATGTCAGAGTCACGTTCTGTCCAGACTCAGCTGTGATGGTTTTTCTCATCTGAAAGAGGAAACAACGCAGATCAGAGAGGTTAAAGGTCAAAGTACAGCTGTTCACTTCTACAGCAGCCAATTAGAAACACACACAGTATTTAATGTTAACATTTATAAAAGTACAGTATATTAAAAACTCAAGTCTTAGGGAAACATTTTTACTATGCAGCCAATACTCAAAGTTAAATCTCACCTGCAGAGACGAACAGGACAAACATCAGTGTGGAGCAGAGTGACATAATTACAGCAGACACGGTGTACCCCGCCTTTCGGCCTATGACAGCTGGGATAGGCTCCAGTGTCCCCCCGCAGCTCTCAAAAGGATAAGCGGAAGCAAATGGATGGAATATTTTATGTTCTAAATTTTTCGTCTTCAGTTATTGATCTGATCTTTTGTGCTTTTTAGTTTTTGTCTGTTTTATTTTGTTCTGTTATTCCTTGTCTCTTGGGTCTAGTTCTGCTTCCTGTGTCTCATCATCTGTGATGAGACACAGGAAAACATGCTCCCACATGTTTTCCTGTGTATACATGTTGTCTCATTTTTCTCTTGCTCTTTGTTGTGCTCTCCCTCATGGCTGTGTTCCATGAAGATTATAATTAACCTTCATGTGACACTAACCTAGTTAAGATAGAGATGAGTAGATGATGTCTTGGAGTGTGTGGGACATTCACTTTTCTGTGTCCACACTGTGTTGGTGTGACACTCAAGAGTGACGTGTTGGATTAAAAAAATAAAAAAAAAATCACTGCAGATAACCTGGATAAAGACTGAACATAACTAGCTGCATAACCAGCTTATAATAGAATTATAACTGAATGAAGGGTAGTGTATGTATTTCAGGTCATTTGATTATAATAAAAATATTATGACTGACTAATCATAATTTAACTAATCACAAATACGGTATCTCAAATGTAGACTTTTAAACTTTGTTTCACTTTAGTATAAGTGAAAAATGTTACATAAAAGGTAAAGGTTTTGTTTATAAAGTAAAGTGCTCGTGACAGTGGTGTGTGCTTAACTGCTTGTAATATAGGGGGAAATACACATTTATCTAGATAAAAAATATTAATTTACCCTAATATGATATCAAAACAATCTCAGACTGGAGAAAATGTCCTTTTTTCTCTGCGGTTCTGTTGTAGTACCTCATGTCCTCCCCTCAGCATAAATGCAAATGAGTCAAAAAGTTAGGCTTCAGAATTTGGCGCCTCTACACCACAAGACACAGCAGCTGTGCCGGTCACATGATTTCTCTTAAAGCGATACACGCGTCAATGTGAGGTTTCACTCATAGTGTCTGAAAAACACACTATTAGTGATGCTTCATTATTGTTTGATCCATCACTAATTTGTCCTTTTGACATGCATTATTTTGTACTTTGGTTAGCACTAGTGAACCAGTGTTGAACCGCTTTCTAAGTGTTGCGGGAATTGCCGTCTTGTGTGTGGCTGGGTGCAGTAAGGAGTGTGTGTGAGCATGCGCGTGAAGGAAACGCGGGGAGCGGAAGAAAAAGAGAGAGAGAGAGGCTGTGTTCAGGGTCTGCAGCCTTAAAGGCTGCATTTTAAGTGCGGTTACGTCACCGCCACGCGACGAAGGCTGTCCCAATTCAAAGGCTGCTCGAAATGCGGCCCTCAAATGCGTCCTTCATTTCCCTGAATTTTAAGGATGTGGCGGTGTAGACTTCGTGGCCCAACATATCCCACAATGCATAGCGCAGCGGTGGGTGTGGATAATTTTGCCGAAAAAAAAAAGAAGAGTAAACTTTAAGTACTGAATATTATTGTAACCGAGGACAAAGGATGAGTAAACGGGCAAAGAAATAAATTGATCGTTTATTTATTACATAAATTAGACATAATAATTCCCAGTCATTTCCAGACAGGACTTACAACACATCCTGCTGATATCCCAGCTGCACATGAGACTTACCACACAAACTGTGTGAAAATAACACTGCAACCCGTCACACCCCGCTTAGCGACACTGCAATCGTGGCACACACTGCAAACAATTCGGGTCTCAGCGCAGCTGGGAATCAGTGCTATGTATGGCCTGTGATCTGGGAGAAAAAGGGAAGTGGCACAAACAATTAAACAAAAAAACAAAAACAAAAGGGAGGTTAGTCCGCCCTTACACAACTTACTCTCAATCAATAACCACCTTTACGGCTGGACGGACTAACCAAAACAAAATTACAAATCAATCAAAAGAACGAAAAAAAGGACAGCAGAGACAGCACAGCTGAAAAACAAACAACATTATCAATTAAAATATTACCCAATAAAATAGCAATTTTATGAAACCATTCAAAATCATGAAGCTAAAACAAACACTCAATATACCTACAATATTGATCAGTTTCCCTGCGCGCAGTCGATCTAGGGCTTGATCAATTCTTCTATTAAAATTCGTGGTCACACTAAAAAAGTCCAATGACACATTAAAAATAGGCACATGCAAAAGATCCAAACAAAAATGGCAAAAGTCTCTTACCGACAGTATACCCACTCGCACCTGAGTGAATTAATTGCCTCTGTTTTTTTCCACAGAAGAGCGCTGACTTCACCCCACACACCCACTACCTTTTCACAGCTCTTCAGCCAATCACCTGGCAGAGAGCAACAAACTGCCAGGTGACACTTGTTACATTATGTCACTTACGGTATTTATGTGCAAATGTTTAATAACGAAGAACATTAAAACATTACTGTTGGCCACATGTCGGCAAAGTTATGTAACATTAGTGACGTTTGTACTAACTTGGTTTTAAAGCCTTTACTTTAAAATATACGCCGTTCAATAGCTGAGCTTAATCTTACAGTGAATGATCAAAGCTCATGTAGAAACAAACAAACACTTGAACAAATGATTTTCTCCTTCATTTCTGTTAAACAAAGCTGTATGAAACGTTTCCAGCTGTTAGTATCATGGTTGCTAGGCAACCTGGGCAGCGCAACGGAGGCTAGACGTCCCATTTCACAAGCTTCGCACTTCCGGCCTTAGCGGTCTTTAAGTACGTGGCCCTTGAGGATCGTTGAGGCTGTACGTACTTTAAGGCTGCAGACCATGAATTGGGAAACAGCCAGTGTGTCATGGGTAGAGAGGGCGACCGGGAGCAGCGTTCTAATGGGCTACAGCCTATGCAGTGTGTTTTCGAAGTGTGCAGTACTGTTATTATCAGTACTCTCCGGTGCCTCAGCTGATTTCTGTCTGCCTCACTACTCCACAAAAGTGAAGGGAGTTAACCCCGAAGGAGGACAAACTTCGGCCCTGGAGGAAGCATCTCCCCTTGCGTCTCCCGACCACGGTCAGGGGACTGATGGCGAGGAATGGTTAACATAAGCTTTAATGAAAATGAGTTAACTCATTAAAAGCTTTGTTTTAGCGACATCTAGTGGTGAAAAATGAAACAGCAAACTAGTGTCCTAATAATCATGTGCTGAGTGTAACTCGGGTTTGTGTGAATGATATACATAAAAAATGTAGAGATTGGTTAGTTGATTCTTTCAACTTATGTCATGTAGCAGCTGGAAGAAGCTGTGCTTTAGAAAAGAAGCTGTGCTGTGATGGTTTGGTGTGCTTGTGTAACTAGGTCATGGTATAATTATGTACATGTACATGGATGAAGGTCTTCTTTATTATTTAGCCTCATAAACATACTTGACTGATGTTAACATTAATGTTTAAAAAAAAGGCCTTCTGCCTTGGAAAAGACATTTCAATTAGTATGGAAATTTTGGTTAAACTGGTGAAAATATTGCTTTCATACTTTATTCATGTGTAACCTAATATAGTATGGTATAGTATGGTATGGTATGGCCTTAAGGGCCAGTTAGCTGCAGTCTATGCAGCCAGTTATTTTCATTTTACATATACAGTGAAATTGTAAATTGAGCCCCTTGTTTTCAAGCCCTCCATTTTGGTCATTAACTGAGCAACTGTAAGAAATATAAAGAGAAAAACTTACCAAACATTATTTTAATACAGTGAGTATTTTTGACTTCTTTAAATTTCTTAAGCTAAAACCACAGTGCTTTTGCTGATTCTAGTTAACTAACCCCTGAAACTGGTGAGACCTGTCACCATTTTTTCTGGTTTGGCTAAGAATAGTCTTCTTGTTGTGAGAACGTGTTTGCTTTGTGCTTTGTGGTAAAATCTGCCAGCATACACTGAAAGAAGATGGTAGCTTTGTAGCTTTGGGTGTTTCCTTTTCACACACGTGGATATTAATTCTAAACTGGCAGCCTGTGAGACCCTACTGCTTTAAAATAAAGTTATCACTTAGTCTCTTATTTCACCATTGCTGTAGTATAATATTGCAGTTGTTTTAAAATGTAAGATACACAAGAGGGATCCAGGCATAATCTACCTAACAGAGAGAACTGTAGATGTCAGTTGTGGACAAATTGTCGTCAGACCACAGACCACATTCCAGTATCATGAATGGTCATGATTTTGGGAATATTCCACCTTGTAGTGCAGTTTGCACAAATTGTTTTAAAAATGCACTCACAAACATTACTGATGAGTCAAAATCTGCACAAATTGACAGAAACACTGAAGCAGCTCCACATTTTATTCTTATTGTCATCTATGTCCTATTTGTCAGATGACAGAAGAACCAACACAGAGCTCGGAGAGTAATGGTGACACAAGATCACAGGTGAAACTGGATGAAGACTTGTTGGTTCATGACTGTATTTGAAGCACATGTGGGATTGCATGTATGTGGAATGTCTCACTGTTATTTATCAGGTGACAGAGGCAGCTCTGCCATGTTGTAGCTCGGACAGAGGTGAAGAGGCGAGGTCACAGGTGACTGACTGATGATTTGGTGCTATAGATTAACTAGTTTTTATTATCATGACAGTTGTCAGGCTGCTGATGTAAATTGTTTCATTAGTGTATATTTGACAACGGATCTGAATTGACATGGGGGGCGATCGTGGCTCAAGAGTTGGGAGTTCGCCTTGTAATCGGAAGGTTGCCGGTTCGAGCCCCGGCTTGGACAGCCTTGGTCGTTGTGTCCTTGGGCAAGACACTTCACCCGTTACCTACTGGTGGTGGTCAGAGGGCCCGGTGGCGCCAGTGTCCGGCAGCCTCGCCTCTGTCAGTGCGCCCCAGGGTGGCTGTGGCTACAATGTAGCTGCCATCACCAGTGTGTGAATGTGTGTGTGAATGGGTGGATGACTGGATATGTAAAGCGCTTTGGGGTCCTTAGGGACTAGTAAAGCGCTATATAAATACAGGCCTTTTACCATGTCTCACTTTTATATGGCACGAATCAATGTGTTATTTTATCAGGTGGCAATATGTCCTAGTGCAGTCAGAGGGGAGGAGCCAGGGCCAAAGGTGAGGCACATCAAGCACAGAATAATAATTTTAATCTGAGGATAAAACGCATGTACAGTGGCTATAAAAAAAAGCTACAAACCCATGTTCAAATGCCAGGTTTTTGTCATGTAAAAAAAATTACAGCAAGTCAAATAGTTCCAAAACTTCTTCCACCTTTATGTGACCTCTAATGTACAATGCACCTGAAAAACATGCAGAAACCTTTAAAAAGGGGGAAAATAAAATAAAAAACTTAAAATAACCTGGTTGCACAAATATGCACACCCTTATCAAACTAATACTTTGTAGCAGCACCTTTGCCTTTTATTTAATTCACATATAAAACTATGAATTGTAATTTTAAATGTAATATTTAAAGCATGTAGAATAGCATATTTAGGCAAGTATATGTCTCCTTTTTTTATCAAGAAGCAAAGACAAAAATAATTTTAAAAAAAAAGGAAACAGGACAGGGTTCGGTGGTTGAATCATCCGTCCCCACCAATGCCAAAACCAAATCTACACCCTGCTCTGGATGGACAAGAGATTGTTTTATGTGTCGGTTTGTGCAACAACAACTGTAAAACCAGCTCTGCTATTTGCTTGTTTATTTTTTTATTTTTTTACAAAACTTTTCACAATAAAAGCAACATATCCTTTTGAATCTTTTCAAAAACAAAAGAACATGAAAACATGAAATAACTATAAATGGTGCTAACATTCCAGCCCCTAATTGTTACTGATGAGGCATGACAATTACACATTAACACAATAAAGTGTGATTTAATATCAACAATCAGAATTTAACTGGCTTCACCAAACACTATATGAAACGCAAATAATATGTCTTGAACATAAATCTGTTACACATGAGGCTAAGATTCAAACTGTTGCCTCCATTTCAAGCAATAAACATAACTTGTCGATAGGCCCCTCCAAAATGCTAGTTTTGGTTTTGACAAACACACGTCTGAAAGGTCAATATGAATCAGCAACTGTTCTCTTCTTGGAACTTCTTGGAGCACTGTCGTCAACTAAGATTTTTCTTAGTCACTAACCATTTCTGTCTTTCTTGTAGAAGTGGCAATACTCTTTAGTCAAACACTTCCAAAAAATGCCTGAGGACCCACCTGTCCTCTCTTTGGAATAATCCAGGTGGCAGTACTGGCTTCTCTTTAAGAAGAAGTAGATGATTGGATGTAAGTGCGTCTAAATCGTTGGAGTCATTAGAAGTTCTGGTAATTGGCCTGCTGTTGACAATTGCCTCAATGAGTTAGCAACATCCCCCAAGAACCCGAAGAGTACAGTCCTGGCCCCTAGCCCTGCCAGTGTAGCAGAAATGATGAGGATGATGATGGCAGCAGAAGCTGTTCTTCTCTGGGCGAATAGCTTAATGTTGTTCATGTGTAATTTCCGTTGAGTAGGCTAACCACATTGTTAACTTAATGTGTGTAAGGTGAACTAGCAAACATCATCATAGCTACATGCAGCTGTCTTCTTGTTTGATGGCAGATACTCCCTTCACCCTGGCCAAAAAGGCTAAAATGACCAAAGAAAAAGTGGAAAACAGCTAAACACGAGAGGTTTTTGGACAAAGTTTGTGTTTTTTCCATTGTTTAACCCTTTAAAGCCGGTCGGAGCGGGCTTTGCCTAACTTTTTTAAAATCCTGGTAGCACTGCAACCACGTAAGCTAGCGGAATAAATTTTTTTGCATATGAAACCGGAGGAGTTGTACTTACATCTTATGCCATCAGCTTGTCCTCGGTCACAGTTTCCTTCCACATGTAGCTTTGCAAAAACTGCATAAAAAGCACTTGCAGCAACAAAAACATAATATTCCAGAAACACGCTTTACCGATCCATCAGCTGTTTGTAAAACTTCCTACGTCCATCAGCGTGAACTATTGCATGTCCGCCATGACCTGCCCGAAACCGGAAGTGACATCATTTTGCGGAAATGTAGTCTTTTACCATCAGGGCCTTATGAGCCTATACTTGTGTTTTTAAAAGTTATGTTTGACTTTATGACTTTCTGTGTCGTTTCTGGGATGCTTAGGACTCATATTGCACTGCTGGAAATAGTTTATTTTGATGCAAATGCTGTTTTTTTTTTGCAATTTTGCATTATAATATTGTTTTTCGTTTTTCCTACAGTAAATAAAAATTGGTGTATTTCAAAAATAAAACTATGAAGACACAATTATTTATTATTTATATAAATGATATTTGTAAGGCATCTGATATATTAAAATTAGTATTATTTGCAGATGACACAAATATTTTTTGTTCTGGGGGGAATCTAAAGGAGCTGCTGGATACAATTACTTCAGAAATGTGCAAAATTAAAAAATGGTTTAACAGGAACAAACTATCGCTAAATCTAAGTAAAACTAAAATTATCTTATTTGGGAATTCCCTTAGAAATGCACAAGTGCAGATTCATGTAGATGGTGTGGAAATTGAAAGAGTACTTGAACATAAGTTTCTTGGTGTGATTATAGATGATAAATTAAACTGGAAGTCTCATATAAATCATATACATAACAAAATTTCAAGAAGTGTCTCAATCTTGAGTAAAGTAAAACACATTCTGGACCACAAATCACTCCACATTCTCTATTGTTCCCTGATTGCACCGTATTTGAATTACTGTGCAGAGGTTTGGGGCAATACTTACAAATGTTCGCTATCATCAATCTTTATATTACAAAAAAGGGCCATAAGGATAATCCATAAAACTGATTACAGAGATCATACAAATCCACTATTCTTAAAATCAAAAATTCTAAAATTCACAGATCTGGTTCATTTTCTCACAGCACAAATTATATATAAAGCAATAAATAACCTGCTTCCTGACAATATTCTAAAAATGTTTTCTAAAAGGGAACGGGGATACAATTTGAGGGGGGAATTAAATTTAAAACATCCTCGTATCCGTACAACATTAAAAAGTTTTTGCATCTCTGTGTGTGGAGTGGGCAGCACGGTGGCACGGTGGTTAGCACTGTTGCCGCACAGCAAGAAGGTCCTGAGTTCAATTCCACCATCAGGCCGGGGTCTTTCTGTGTGGAGTTTGCATGTTCTCCCCGTGTTTGCGTGGGTTCTCTCCGGGTACTCCGGCTTCCTCCCACCGTCCAAAGACATGCAGCTTGTGGAGATAGGTTAATTGGATAATCCAAATTGCCACTAGGTGTGAATGTGCGAGTGAATGTGAGTATGAATGGTTGTCTGTCCCTATGTGAAAAGGATAAGCGGAAGCGAATGAATGGATGGATGGATGGATGTGTGTGGAGTGAAGCTGTGGAACAGACTAAGTAAAGATATGAAGCAATGTCCAAGCATGGCGCAGTTTAAAAAGCGGTTTAAGGATACGGTTTTTACAGGGTACAGGGAAAAGGTAGAGATTTGATAGGGTGTTCTTGTCTAATATTTTCATGTGTGTGCGCATGCACGGGTTTGTTGGTATGGGTATATATATATATATATATATATATATATATAATTGTAGGCTGTGTATCCTTGAGGTGTTAATGGGGTTATTGAAAATGTGTATATGTGCGTATGTGTGTATATACGTATGTATGGATAGATAGAAACATATATGTGTATATATTTAAAAAAAATAAAAAATAAAAAATTACACATAACATATAATGTAATTGCAAGGAGGTATTTCTGTAGTCTATTGATACTAGATAGTGGAAAAGGGGTGGGATTAAATAAGCTTATGCTTCTTCCTGCTCCTTTTTGAACATGGACGTTATTTGGAGTTGTGGTTGCTCGTTTTCCTTTTGTTTGCTTTGTTCATTTGTCTCTTTTAATTCTATTTTTTTTATATACTTTTTCAACATGTTCAAAATAAAGATTCAATCAATCAATCAATCAAAATTTCCTGTGGTGGGAAAGTATTTTGTGCAACTTTTTTGTATTTACAGTTTTGAGGGATAAGCCTCTTAAATTTCTCTAACTAGAAATATATGTTAAAAAAACAAAAATGATTTTCAAATTTTTTGTAGTTTATTACACTTTTTTGCAATTTATGTAGTTACTATGCACTTAATGCATACGTATTATTAAAATATGGGCTATAATGGTTGTATTGATGTATATCAACTTGAAATGCTCCCAGAAATGGCACTACAGCATGTAAAAATATAATATAAGCACCGGCACTGTTTCAAAAGTACCGGTTTGGCATCGATATCGGATAAAACTTAAAGGATACCCATCCCTAGTCAGGATGCTCTCGAAAGATCACTGGTAGAAGTTCACGAGGATGTCTGAGGACAGGTGGTTCTTTCTCAGAGTCCTCAGAAAAGAAGAGGCGCTGGTGGACCTTTTTGTCCAGCTTGGAGCAGTTGGTCATCCAGGTGAGATTCTTGGAGATGTGGACACCCAGGAACTTGAAGCTGCTCACACGATCCACAGCTGTACCTTTGATATAGATGGGTGGATGTGGGTAAGCATTCCTCCTGTCACTCCTTGATCTTCTCTGTGTTGAGATGCAGGTTGTTGGTGTCCCACCAGTCAGCCAGATGATTCACCTCATCCCTGTCGGCGGTGGAAGTGGAAATGTGTGTAAGTGGAACAATAAAAAGCAACAAAAGAAAGAGGAATCTTCACATCTTCATAAACCTCAAAAGCTCATTTGGATCTGGAAGTAGGCAGGTTATGGAAATGACAACAATTCTACACAGCAAATCCAGCATGTGTCATATGCTGTGGGAGTGTCTGGTTGGGCGTGGTCCAGGTTCCTGTCATTTGTCCCTGGGAGTGGAGTTGGCCAGCTCATCACCTGTTGTCAATCTCCGGGGCTCCACCTAGAGGGTTTTTAAGCCAGCACGGCCTGCCACTCCTCGCCAGTTCGTCCTGCTACCATCTGTGATTCTCCACCCATCGCACTCACCAGTAGTGCTGTTTTTGGTCTCCATCCTGTCCTCCCATCTGCTCGGAACCCGAGGATTATATACTCCACTTCTCCTCAGCCTGCCCTTCAGTCTGTATTCTCCACCTCCTCGGAATCTGGACCGGACTCTCCACTCTTGACCCTCTTTGGAATACACCCCTGGCAGCCTTTTCCCCGTTAAATGACTAGGGTCGCCAAAAGTTCCCGTTAGAAGTCTCCCCGTGCTCTACGCCGGTTTCTCCGCCCACGGATTTCCTTTAGTTTTCTGCGTATGGTTTTTGTTAAACCCAGTTCCGTTCACGTTTTGTTCTTTTCAATAAATTATACACAGTTCTAAGCAAATTGAGTCTGCTCTTGAGTCCACCGCATTCTCGTCCGTGACAGAACGAACTGGCCACTAATGGACTCAGCGGACCCAATTCGCGCCGCCATTAACAAACAGGGCGCGGTGTTAGGACGGCATGAACAGACTTTGACGTCCTTAATGGACCAGTGTAATGCTATCAGTGAAAAACAGGAGGAGTTACTTACCCGGTTGTCAGAAATCAGGGAGCCTAATCCACCCGTTTTTCCTAGTCAGCCGGGACCGTTGCCTGCACCCGCCGTTGCGCGTCCTGAATCGGCTTATCGGGGCATCTCTTCTCCTCCACCGGAGCCTTTTCATGGAGAGCTGGGGCTGTGTGGGGGGTTCCTGTTTCAGTGGTCGTTGTTCGTCAATCGCACGCCGCACGCGTTTCCTAATGAGGCTGCCAAGATTTCCCATTTTGTTGGGTTGCTTAGGGGTAAGGCGCTTGCGTGGGCTGAGGCGTTTTTGTTTTCTCATCCTATTGCCTCGTGTTCCTATGAGGACTTCCTCACGGAATTCAAGGCTACGTTCGCTCACCCGATCTCTGAGGGTACTGCAGCTAAGAGGCTGTTGGGACTCCGCCAGGGAAAACGCAGCGTTGCGGAATATGCGATCGAGTTCCGCACCGCTGCTGTTGAAGCGGGTTGGCCGGATGCTGCGCTGCGGGGTATTTTCCTAGCGTCCCTTTCCGAACAACTGAAGGATCAGCTGGCTGTGCACGACGAGCCGGCCACGTTTGAAGCGCTTGCCTCTCTTGCTCTCAGGATCGATAGTCGACTGAGGGAGAGAGACGCTGAGAGGCGGTCCAAACCCTCTCCGTCTCTGTTTCGACCCGCGGCCGTTTCGGCGTTACCCCCGTCGCTTCCGGTGACATCATCCGTCCGTTCTCGATCTCCTTCCCCTGAGCCTATGCAGATTGGCCGCGCTCGGCTCACTCCTGAGGAGCGGGAGCGGCGTTTCCGAGCCGGAGAGTGCTTCTACTGCGGGGGAAGCGGCCATCGCATCGCTGTTTGCCCAGTCCGGCCAAAAGGCGTGGCCCGCCGGTAAGTCCGGGGTTACGGGTGGGCAGTGTTTTTAAGAGTGATAAACCCCGTTTTTTGCTTTCGGTTTCGTTGATGTCCGGTACTAAGGCTCATTCTCTCCGTGCTCTCGTTGACTCCGGGTCGGAGCAGAATTTGATAGATGCTGCAGTGGCTAAATCGTTCGATTTGCCCCTCATTCCGCTCGAGCCTCCGATCCCGGCCGCCGCTCTGAATAATGAGGTGTTCGCGATGATCACTCACCGGACCGCGCCTGTCAAGTTAGTCACGTCAGGTAATCATCAGGAAGACATAACTCTCTTTGCCACCTCTTCCCTTGACGTGCCAGTGATCCTTGGTTTTCCGTGGTTGCAGAAGCACAATCCGCACATTGACTGGGCAGGGAAGAAAGTAGCGAGTTGGAGTTTGTTTTGTCTCGCCAACTGTTTAAAGTCAGCTCTGCCCTCGGGGGCTTTTGTTTCTCCTCCAGTGGTTGTCTCCCCCCCTGACCTTTCCCCTGTCCCTCCTGAATATCATGATCTACAAGAAGTGTTCAGTAAAGACAGGGCTCTGTCGCTGCCTCCTCATCGGCCCTATGATTGTGCTATTGATCTCCTCCCCGGTGCCCCTCTGCCCTCCAGCCGTCTCTATAACCTGTCCCGTTCGGAGAGGGGGACTATGGAGACGTACGTCCGGGATTCGCTGGCGGCCGGTCTCATTCGTCCTTCTTCTTCACCGGTGGCCGCTGGTTTCTTTTTTGTTTCTAAAAAGGATGCGTCGCTCCGGCCGTGCATTGATTATAGGGGCCTTAATGCGATCACGATTAGGAACAGGTATCCCCTGCCTTTGATCAGTTCAGCTTTCGAACCCCTCCACGGGGCCACTGTCTTCTCTAAGTTGGACTTGAGGAATGCATACCACCTTGTCCGCATAAGGGAGGGTGACGAGTGGAAGACTGCTTTTAACACTCCTCTGGGGCATTTTGAATACCTGGTGATGCCGTTTGGCCTCACCAATGCCCCTGCAGTCTTCCAGGCACTGGTGAATGACGTGCTCCGGGATTTTTTGAATGTTTTTGTGTTTGTTTATCTGGACGACATTCTGATTTTTTCTCAGTCCCTTGAGGAACATCGGGTGCATGTCCGGAGTGTGCTGCAGCGACTGTTGGAGAACCGCCTTTATGTGAAGGCCGAGAAGTGTGACTTTCATGTCTCGTCTATCTCGTTTCTGGGCTACTTACTGGCGGAAGGGCAGGTGAAGACGGACCCTGTAAAAGTTAAGGCAGTGGTGGAGTGGCCCGTTCCTGGTTCGCGTAGACAGCTGCAGCAGTTCCTTGGCTTCGCAAATTTCTACAGGCGTTTTGTCAGGGACTACAGTCGGGTGGCTGCGCCTCTCACTCGCCTTACTTCCTCCCGGGTCCCCTTCGTTTGGTCCCCCGAGGCTCACTCGGCCTTTGCCACACTCAAGCGACTTTTCACTTCGGCTCCTGTTTTAGTCCATCCTGACACGAGTAGGCAGTTTGTGGTGGAGGTTGATGCTTCAAGTGTGGGGGTGGGGGCTGTGCTGTCTCAGCGTTCTGGTCCTCGTGGCAAGCTCCAGCCCTGCGCCTATTTTTCTCGACGCCTTTCTCCTGCCGAACAGAACTATGACGTTGGGGATAGGGAGCTCCTGGCCATTAAGTTGGCTTTGGAGGAGTGGCGCCACTGGCTGGAGGGGTCGGAACATCCATTTATCATCTGGACAGATCACAAGAATCTGACTTATCTCAGAACGGCTAAAAGACTGAACTCCCGCCAGGCTCGGTGGTCCCTTTTCTTTGCTCGATTTAACTTTGATATTTCCTATCGCCCTGGTTCCAGGAATCTTAAACCCGATGCTCTGTCTCGCCAGTACTCCTCGGACTCGGACTCCCGGGACCCGGAGCTCATTCTCCCTTCCACCTGCAGGATTGGCTCCCTCACCTGGGATGTGGAGGAGGCTATACGCCAAGGACTACGGGACGACGTTGATCCGGGAACCGGCCCGCCCGGTCGGCGTTTTGTGCCCTCTGCCGCCCGGTCGGCTGTTATCCATTGGATCCATACAGCCCGGTTTACTTGCCATCCGGGAGTGAGTAGGACCACGGCTTTGTTGAAGAGGTATTTCTGGTGGCGTTCTATGGACAAGGATGTGAAGGCTTATGTAGCTGCCTGTTCCGTTTGTGCCCGTAACAAGACCTCTAATCGGCCCCCGTCTGGCTTACTCCGACCGCTGAGTACCCCGCATAGGCCTTGGTCTCATATCGCCTTGGATTTTGTTACCGGCCTCCCAGCCTCTTCGGGGAAGACGGTGGTTCTGTCCATAGTTGATCGGTTTTCCAAGGCGGCTCACTTCGTGGCCCTGGACAAGCTGCCGACGGCTGCAGAGACCACCCAGCTCCTTACAGACCATGTGTTCCGTCTTCATGGCATACCCTCGGAGATTGTGACTGACAGGGGGCCTCAGTTTGTCTCCCGAGTGTGGAAGGCCTTCTGTACGGCCCTGGGTGCCAAGGTCAACTTGAGTTCTGGTTTCCATCCGCAGACCAATGGCCAGACTGAGCGTTTGAACCAGGAGTTGGAATCCGCTCTTCACTGCGTCTCGTCACTGAACCCGGCGGCCTGGTCGTCTCAGTTGCCTTGGGTGGAGTATGCCCATAATTCTCTCACGTCTTCGGCGACGGGTTTGTCGCCCTTTGAGGCCTCGCTGGGCTATCAGCCACCGTTGTTCCCAGAGGATGGGGCGGATTTGGCTGTTCCTTCGGTCCAGCATCACCTTCAACGCTGCCGGCGGGTGTGGCGGAGGGTCCGGCGGGCTCTCCTTGCAACTGTCAACCGGCAACGGGATTATGCGGATCGTCGCCGCTCTGTCGCTCCGGCGTATCGGCCTGGACAACGGGTGTGGCTTTGTGCTAAGGACATTCCCTTGCGGTCGCTTTCTCGAAAGTTGGCTCCCCGCTATGTTGGCCCCTATGAGATCACTGCTGTCGTCGGCCCCTCGGCGGTCCGTCTCAGGCTCCCGGCTTCCTGGCGTGTCCATCCGACGTTTCACGTCTCTCAGGTCAAGCCGGTCCGTAGCAGTCCTCTGTGTCCACCGCCTGTTCCCCCGCCTCCCGCCCGGCTCGTGGACGGTCATCCGGCCTATTCGGTCCGGCGGATCGTTGACGTGCGCCGCCGTGGTCGTGGTGTCCAGTACCTGGTGGACTGGGAGGGGTATGGGCCTGAGGAGCGTTCTTGGGTTCCCCGGTCGCTCGTTCTGGACCCGTCTCTGATCGCTGCGTTTCGTTCCTCCCCTCGCAGGGCCCGGTCTGGGGGGTCGCCGGGTGGCGGCCCTTGAGGGGGAGGTACTGTCATATGCTGTGGGAGTGTCTGGTTGGGCGTGGTCCAGGTTCCTGTCATTTGTCCCTGGGAGTGGAGTTGGCCAGCTCATCACCTGTTGTCAATCTCCGGGGCTCCACCTAGAGGGTTTTTAAGCCAGCACGGCCTGCCACTCCTCGCCAGTTCGTCCTGCTACCATCTGTGATTCTCCACCCATCGCACTCACCAGTAGTGCTGTTTTTGGTCTCCATCCTGTCCTCCCATCTGCTCGGAACCCGAGGATTATATACTCCACTTCTCCTCAGCCTGCCCTTCAGTCTGTATTCTCCACCTCCTCGGAATCTGGACCGGACTCTCCACTCTTGACCCTCTTTGGAATACACCCCTGGCAGCCTTTTCCCCGTTAAATGACTAGGGTCGCCAAAAGTTCCCGTTAGAAGTCTCCCCGTGCTCTACGCCGGTTTCTCCGCCCACGGATTTCCTTTAGTTTTCTGCGTATGGTTTTTGTTAAACCCAGTTCCGTTCACGTTTTGTTCTTTTCAATAAATTATACACAGTTCTAAGCAAATTGAGTCTGCTCTTGAGTCCACCGCATTCTCGTCCGTGACAGCATGTCCTAATTAACACTGTCAGATTTGATTTCAACACTATTAAAGTGTCTATATGGGTCCACACCAGAGAGTGTTAATTTAACTCTTTTTGGAGAGTTGGTACGTTAACTCTGATTTAATGTTAAACACCAAATCTGTCTGGAGTTGATAATTTAACACTTGGTGTTAAGAGTTTATATATTAACTCTCAAAGAGTATTTTAGTTTAACTACGTAAGAGTTATCTTCTAATTCATTCTAAAAAGCAGGAATTTTACTGTTCTGAACTTCTAGAAATTTCTTTTGGAAATAAACATTTACTAAAAAGATGCAATGGTTTTTGAAAAACATTTATTCTGAACTGTGCACCACAATTTCAAAACATTTTCTGGAAGATGTAACATTATACATGTTCTCACTTTCATTAGAATTTTGTTTATCAAAAGGTCTGACATGGTAAATGCAAATAACAGCATTCTCATCACTTATTTCTTCAATACAATATGCTTGTCCTTCATTCATCACTTTGTGGAACTGCAACGCACTTCTGCTCTCCCCCATATTCCATCTTCACAAGCATATCCTATGTGGAGATTGAATAAAAATTAGTTGACACTAATTAATGGCACAAATAATCCAGTAATCAATTGCAGCACAGTAAAAAAAAGGAATCCTCTTTGAGCCATTTTAGTTTGTTTTAGCTGAAAGTGCATTCAAAAATTATACTGGGGAAAAACACATTTGCTTTCTTTATGTGTAGTTTTGGAGTTCCAGAGGGTTCTGTAGTGGGACCGATGGAATTCATCTTGTTCTTTTCCCTCGCAACTATTTCATGCTTACTTGGACGGTTCTGAGATCAGATGAAATACAAAATAGTTTTGTCTATTTAACATAAAAAATGATTTGAATTGGGACATTTAGCATGTCGAGAAAATCCCGCCTTCACTGTTGTGATTGGTGTGGGGGTAGGGACAGGCTTAGGGCGTCGGGGGGTTCCCCGGAGGCATCTTCCTTGGGGGGGCTCAACCCGGGGTAGCGGTCATGTCCGGTTAGGGGCTCTTTTGGCTCTCCGGTGACTGTTTCCTCGCGGCTGCGTGCAGCGGGGCTAGGGGAGGGTCTGTGCTGACGGACGTGGGTTACTGACCTGGTAGCCTGGCTGCCCCTGGGTGGGTCCGGGATGGGCGTGAGGTTCTGGGGGCGCTCCGTCTCTGGGCTGGGACCCGGACCGGGCCTCGGGGGCTTGGGTCCTGGTTGGTGTGTTGCCGGGGTTGTGGGCGGGTGGGTGCATGGGGGCCCAGCCCTGGAGCATGGTGCCGCCGGTGCGTCGAGCCACCTGGGGGGCTCTTCAACTGGTGGGGGAGATTGTCACATCTTGCAGGAGCTTTCCTCTCCTCAGGAGCTGCCTCTGCAGGAGGGGGAGATACAGGAGAGGTGGAGGAAGATCTCAGCCTGGGTGTTTATTGTCTTATGTAGTCTGGAAGATGAGTGGATGGTGGGGTGGGTGCAGTTTTCTCTGTGGTGGGGTTGGGTGGACTGTCCCGGGCTCTGTGGGGCCGGGCGGCGCTGCTGCACTGGGCCCGGTCTGGATGGGCCTGGGCCCCCTTTCCCTGGCGGGTCGCGGAGTATGGGGGTGCCTACTGGGGTCAGCGGGGGAGCTGGCCCCAGGGAGGGGTCACCTGCCCCTCCCTTCCTTCCCTCCCCATCTCCAGCTGCCTCCCTCTTCCCGCTCCACCACAACCACCCACACATGCAGGGCCTTGGAGTAGGGGTATGTCACCAGGGTGCAGAGGAGGCTACCCCCCCCCCCCCCCCCCTCTGTCCCCTTCTGGCTGCCTCTGCCTCAATTTTATCCCACAACTTAGACATTCACATTACTCACACTCTCATTACACATACATATAGGATCTTGGGGGTGGGCACGATACACGGAGTCCAAAGTACCATCAGGGTGTACACCCCACCCCTGGCATCGTTGCCCACCTCTCAATTTTAAATACACGTAGACATTGAGGGCTAGCAGGAGGGACCATGCGCTTACCTGCTGCTCTCTGGCAGGTAGCTCCATGCCCTCCTGGGTTTTAAATGCACCTTAGAACACACATGCATCAACATTACAATGAGCGGGTGGAGGGAGGTTCGGAGTCTTCTCTCACCCCCGTTCTCTGCGACCTGCTGGAGCAGGGGGGCTAGGACTAGGAGGAGGAGTTGGCCGTCCGACTGCGGTCTGGAGTGTGGAGCCTTCCTGCTGCTGCGGAGTCGGGGCGGTCTGCCTCCCCCCACCGCAGGGAAAAGGGAAACACCACCTGGGTCTGGGTGCAGTTCCCCCCTCCAGGGGCGGGGGCACCTAGACCCGGTTTGTAGAGTACGCTTGGGGAGTGTGATCGTGTGTACAACGTCTCTTTATGTCTGTCTCCACGTTGGTTGAGTGTGGAGTAAGTGCATATGAGAGCATGAGGGTGGGAATGGATGTTTGTATCTGTGTGTGCCTGTATGTCTGTGTCTATATGTCAGGTTGGGTGTCAGGCGCCACCTCTCTGGGGACATCTCAGGCCCTCCAAGGTTTGGAGGCCTATCTCCCCCTACCACCACTTCCCCTGCCAGTGGCGGACCCCCTCAGACATCGGTGCGTTGGTGGTTCTTTGTGTCCGGGGATGGGCGTCCAGGTACACACCGGCTCACTCCTTGGCGGCCGCTTATCGGGGCCTGGAGCCTGGGGCTCGCTCGGGCCACTTCGGAGGTGGGGTGCCCCCGGCCTCTCGGCCTGGGGCTCGGTCACTCAGGCGCAGCTGGCTGCCGGCGGAGCTCACGGGCGCGTCACTGCAACTCCCCCTGGCTTCTGCTCCGCGGCTGCTGAGTGAGCCCTCATCTGGGACTCTCCTCAGCTCTTTCCGGGACAGTGGCGCAGCTGCCCCTCTGTTAGTCTTCCTTGGTCTCTTGTGTTCTGGGGGCCTCTGGATGTCTGGAGTTTTGATCTCCTCCACACCTGCTTCACGCCCTGGAGGACGGGGCTGTGGCCCCCCCACACCCTCTAGCAGATTATTACATGAAGGAACCTTTTAAAAAAACAAAAAACAAGCGCGTCCATGCTCACAGGTGTACACACGGGTGATCACACCCACAAACTACACCCTTTTTGGCTCCTACCTCAAAGCACACTGTGTTCTGTTGATCTTATGTGCTGCACAATAATGTTTAACATTTAGTATTTACTGTCATATTCCCATATATCATTGTGATGTTGTTTATTCTATTACTCTTGTTCTCTTCTGCTTGCTTTCTTTTTTCTTTCTCAGCAGGTGATCCAGGTGATTGATATATGCATTTTTTTTCTCTGCCCGTTCTGTTGGTTTTTGTCTTTTGCCCTTCTCCCCCGTCCCTCTTCTCAGCTGTTTCTCTTTCCCTCTTTCTTTCTCCCCTTCTTTCCCCCAGTCAAGTCTGTCCCGTATTCAGTAAGTGAAAATAAAATAAACAATAAAAGGTGAATCAAATGGACCATTACGGCAAGGCTGGGATGGTCAGTTTGGTAAAGTAAATCCGTTGGGCATCTTTCTTTGCCTTTAGACAACAATTCTGATGGCAAAAGAGCCAAACGGGACAGGCCAAAAAAAAAAAAAAAAAAGCATGTCGAGAAAATGAACTAAGCCCTAACCCTGCCTGTAAGTGATGACCTAGTCGACATTAAGAGGTTAAATTGTTGCCGTTATTAAAGCTGCTCTGCTGTAACACCAGGTTATACCAGTAGATGGGAGCAGTTTCTAGTGTTACTGGGAGGTTTAACAGGAGGAACTCTGTGCTGGTTTAGGTGATGTGTTCCTGAAAGATTTCTGAGATAAGTCACATGTTCATTTATAGTTCATCAAACAATAAAATAAAGGCCTAGCTTACAAGGAAATATATCACTTGTACTTCCTACTTTTGCCTATGTCATTTGTGGCACATTGCAAACATGTAAAGACAATTTGTTAGTAGCAGCAGCATTTTAAGTTATGTTTAGCGTGCAATGTAAAGAAATGATGCTGCTGATCAAAAGCTGGAATGATGGCATTGATATTATTGATCGGTTTCTGAGGGACTAATAAAAAGAAATAAAATCTCTTCAGTCTCAAACACAAATAAATTATGCACTGCAGCTTTTCTTTGTAGTTTGCCCCCACTGAATGATGTCCCTGCTGATTTTAGTCTGTGGTTGCGGAGCAGAGGTGTGTATCGGTTAGCCAGTCAAATTCAAACAAATCATCTTTTCCATCAGACACTAGGTGAAACCCACAACCACATGACAAAAACAACTAAAAAAAGAAAAGACTTTTAAGTGAATACCATGTACGCCCATGACATCACCTCATTGCTACCAACTTAATGACTTTGTCATTTAAAAAAAAAAAGCCTGACAAAACATTTCTGCGCAGCCGTACTGATCAGTAGTGAGTCTGCAGACACAGAAACTGTGCTCTGGCTTCAGTGAGCAGTGGTGCACAGGAGCCATTAGAAGACGGGTCCACTCTGGTCATAAAGGGATGGGCTTGGTCAACAACAATAGTCAGGTAGGCTGTTGGGCCTACGAGGTGGAAAGTAAATAAGCTAATCAAATGAGTGATTTGGTCATTTGATATCTGTGTTAATGAGCAGTTGAATCAGTGTACCTATGATAGGTGAGCGTGTAACCAACCTTACATTCTCCTGTCCATCTCTCTTTTAAAGAAACCGGTCAACTTTCGATGAAACCTTTTTTTCTGACAGAGAGATGAAAAGTCTGATATTATTCTGTCACGGGTCTGGGTCCGTTGGACCCAGTATGTGGAGTTTCATGTTTTTGTTATTTCATGTTTGAGGTTATTATGTTTTGGTTTTAGTTTGCATCAGGGATTGTTTTCTTGTTCTCTTGTTGTGTTGATGATGATGATGTTTATGATGTCTATTATTAGAGTTCCATGTTTCTGTTTATCTGGGTTTAAGATGTGGGTTTAGTTTCATATGTCATTTCCTGTCTGTCTCTCTGTCGAGCCTGCGTGTGATGTTTTATTGTGAAGGTCTGCGTCTTATGTGAGTGTGTTCAGTTTTACCTCTGTCTCGTCTTACGGATTATTCCCAGCTATGTCCACCACCTGTGTGTAATTCCCGTGTTTCTCTGTGTATTTAAGTCGTGTCCTCCGTCATTGTAGTTGCTGGTCCGTCTGTGTTTCCACCCTGCTTCATCTGTGTGTTTCCCTGCAGTCAACCATCATCTGTTTCCGCCCGCTCTCATTCATGTCCAGGTTCGTGTACTGTAGTTATTTTGTTCCCAGTTTAGTTTAGTCATTGCTCCGTTCGCCGTTTGTCCATTTCCTTTTTGTGTTTAATAAACCACCCTCACACCCATACAAGTGCCTGCGTTTGGATCCTCCTTTATTTTCCACACGGCTCATCTCACTCGCCGTGACAGTACGGACCAGCCAGATATGGATCCAGCGGCATTCACCCCACCCACGGAGCTTCGGGACCTCATCACGAACTCCGCCTCAAACATAATCAACCTGTGGCTAGAGCATGAGGGGGAGGCATTCCTCCACGTTCTGGAAGCCAGACTGCAACAGCTGCTCACGGATTATCCCTGGCTATTGGACTCGCTACACCCACTCGTGCAAGACTTCATCCTTCACGAACTTCACCTACACCCACCAGCCGCTACCGCTTCCCAACCCAGCCGGACGCCGGAGGTTTTGCCCGGCCCGCCGGAGGTTTTGCCCGGCCCGCCAGAGGTTTTGCCCGGGAGGAAGCGACGATCGCGCCGTCGGCGCGTCGCCCCACAGCTGGAGAGTGGGACTTCGGAACTGCCGGCTGTGGTGAGTGGAAGAGACGTTCCGTCTGTTTCACCAGTTCATATGACTGTTTATACCGGGGCTGTGTTTGTTGAGTCAGCTGCTCAGCCGGTAGCTCGGTTAGCTGCCCAGCAGTCGCTAACTCAGTCAGCCGCTCAATCATCACCTCCATTACAGTCACAGTCAGACCCAGTAGACACCATGTTACAGTCCATAGCCCAGTCAATAGCTCAGTTGGCAAGAGATTCATCAGCCTTATTATCAGTTCAGCCAGCCACTCCACCACCTGTTACTACTTTGCTACCTGTAGCTCAGTTGCCACCAGTTCAGCAGCCTGTCCACTCATTTACCCAGCCTTTATCCTCACAGCCTCATTACAAGCAGGGAACACACTCCACACAAACTTTTGCTGGTTCATTTAAGCTGGCCATCTCAGAGACAGTTGCTCCCTCTAGGGCCTCCCCAGAGGCTGGGTGTCAGTCACCAGCCAACTCTGGACCCCTAGAGGTCAAGACGCCAGCACCAGCAGCCTCACCGGAGAGCTCACCAGAACAGTCTCGGCTCTCAGCACCCCCTGAGAGTTCAAGTGAGTTCACCCGTCTGCCTCAGTCCTCTGCTGAGTGTATTGGGGAACACTTTCAGCCCTCTGAGGACTGTATCCCACTGTTGCTGCCTGAGTCTAGCCACTGTGCTGCTCAGTCCCAGCCAGTGTCCACACTGGCAGAGGTCTCCGTACCTGCTGCTTCAGAGACTGGTTCCACTGGAGGGCCTGAGGAGCCTGTCCAGTCTCAAGTCATGTTAGCTGGGGGTTCAGGTGAACCCAGCCAGCGTCCTGCCTCGTCGGCTGGAGGGCCTGAGGAGCCCGGCCAGCCTCAAGTGTCGTCTGCTGGGGGTTTAGGAGAACCCAGCCAGCCTCATGTTTCATCTGCTGGCGGTTCTGGAGAACCCAGCCAGCCTCATGTTTCGTCTGCTGGCGGTTCTGGAGAACCCAGCCAGCCTCAAGCCACGTCTGCTGGAGGGCCCGAAGAGCCCGCCCAGCACCACGCCTCGTTAGCTGAGGGTCCTGGAGGACCCAGCCAGCATATCCTCACATCTGCTGGTGGTCCGGGGAAGTTTGTTCAGCTACCATCTGCTGAATCATCCCCTGTGACTCCTACACCGTTGCCTGCATCCACATCACTGCCTGCAGCATTCATGCCACTGCCTACAGCATTCACATCATCACCATTCGCATCACTGCCTGCAGCGTCGCTGCCGTCAGGTTCCGCAGCCGTCCCGCTGCCGTCAGGTTCCGCAGCCGTCCCGGCCTCCGTGTCTTCAGCCACGCCTGGTCCGGCCAACGTGTCTTCAGCCACGCCTGGTCCAGCTTCAGCTCCGCCTTCGTCTGGTCCTGCCTCGTCTGGTCCTGCCTCGTCTGGTCCTGCCTCGTCTGGTCCTGTGGTTGCCACGCCGCCGTCAGTGCCAGCTCGACCCGTTCCGCCTCGCTTCTGCCGGCCGTTTTCCGGGCCTCTAAGATGGCATCATGGCCTTCGGAGACTGCCTCCGGAAAGAGTTCGTCGCCGCCGCTGGCATTGCGGCCGTCCTCCGGACCTGCTCAGTGGCCGCCACTACCTTCCAAGCGGTCGGCCTCCTGAACTGTTTGCCCGTCGCCGCCGTTGCCGTGTGCACGGTCAGCCCCCAGAACTGTTTGCCCGTCGCCGCCGTTGCTGTGTGCATGGTCGACCCCCGGACTTTACTGTGGACTCATGAATGGTCTTGTTTTGTGTTGGCCTGTTTTTGATTTGGTTCTGGACTCTCGTGCTCCTGGTTTTTTGTGTTTCGGGCCCTCCTTCCTGGGCCCCCTCCGCCCGCCCTGGCTTGGTGCTTGTGCTTTTTGTTTGGGGCTGTCGGGGGCCAGCCCTTTGAGGGGGGGTACTGTCACGGGTCTGGGTCCGTTGGACCCAGTATGTGGAGTTTCATGTTTTTGTTATTTCATGTTTGAGGTTATTATGTTTTGGTTTTAGTTTGCATCAGGGATTGTTTTCTTGTTCTCTTGTTGTGTTGATGATGTTTATGATGTCTATTATTAGAGTTCCATGTTTCTGTTTATCTGGGTTTAAGATGTGGGTTTAGTTTCATATGTCATTTCCTGTCTGTCTCTCTGTCGAGCCTGCGTGTGATGTTTTATTGTGAAGGTCTGCGTCTTATGTGAGTGTGTTCAGTTTTACCTCTGTCTCGTCTTACGGATTATTCCCAGCTATGTCCACCACCTGTGTGTAATTCCCATGTTTCTCTGTGTATTTAAGTCGTGTCCTCCGTCATTGTAGTTGCTGGTCCGTCTGTGTTTCCACCCTGCTTCATCTGTGTGTTTCCCTGCAGTCAACCATCATCTGTTTCCGCCCGCTCTCATTCATGTCCAGGTTCGTGTACTGTAGTTATTTTGTTCCCAGTTTAGTTTAGTCATTGCTCCGTTCGCCGTTTGTCCATTTCCTTTTTGTGTTTAATAAACCACCCTCACACCCATACAAGTGCCTGCGTTTGGATCCTCCTTTATTTTCCACACGGCTCATCTCACTCGCCGTGACATATTCAAAGATCTGAGGTTATGTCATGATGTGGTTTGGTTAGCTTATCTTGTGATAGCTGGAAACTGAATGAGCAGCTAGCTTGGCTTTGTCCAAATATAAAGATAAAGAGCAGCTGTACCTGGACCTCCTTGCTCAACGTGTCTTCAGTTCTCACTGCAACTGGATCAATCTCTGCAGAATAAAACATTTAAATTACTGCAGGTACAACAACTGGAATAGAAATGTTATGCTGACTCACTGCAAAAAGTCAGATCATAAAAAATGAACAGTACGACTGAGTTATTTTTAATATTGAATGAGAAATCTTTTCCACATGCACAGTGCAAAGAGAACTCAATGGTTGAGACTAAACAGCTGTGAAAACCATTTGTTGGAGACGCTGATCAAAAAAGAAAGCTTTAGTTTGTTAAGGGAATTGAATATTGGACCGTGGACCAATATGGACAAAGGTCATGTGATCTGATAAGCCCAGATTTTCCTGTACAATGAGCACATTAGCGTAAAAAGAGCTACTGTTAAAGTGACACCATCATGTTTTCTGTGTACTGAGGATTGGGGTCGCTTTAGCAAAGTTATGTGGCCGATCGTGGCTCAAGAGTTGGCAGTTTGTCTTGTAACTGGAAGATTGCCGGTTCGAGCCCTGGCTTGGACAGTCTCGGTCGTTGTGTCCTTGGGCAAGACACTTCACCCACCGCCTACTGGTGTTGGCAGCCTCGCTTTCTGTCAGTCTGACCCAGGACAGCTGTGGCTACAACCGTAGCTTGCCTCCACCAGTGTGTGAATGTGAGAGTGAATGAATAGTGGAATTGTAAAGTGCTTTGAGGGTGTCAAAAAGTGCTATATAAATGCAATTCATTATTTAAAAAAATTTGGTCAGGGCCAGTTTTTACATAAGTGGATTTTTTTGCGTTACCTAATGGCACATCTTCCAAGATGACAATGTCAGGAGAGACAGAGACAGACAGACAGACTTTTATTTTTAACAACACACTTTTTACCAATAAATAAACATCAAGACATCACAAGTTTTGTCACAAAGGGAAAAGAAAAGAAAAAACAAAACTGTCACATGAACATAGATCTGAAGTACAAATGGCCATCTATAACAATGCCACTACTCATTCACTCTCACACTGGTGGAGGCAAGCTACAGTTGTAGCCACAGCTGCCCTGGGGCAGACTAATAGAAGCGAGGCTGCCATATCGCACCATCGGCCCCTCTGGCCAACACCAGTAGGCAGTAGGGTAAAGTGCCTTGTCCAAGGACACAACAACCAGGACAGAGAACCCGGGGATCGAACCGGCGACGTTCCGGTTACAGATACGCTTCCCAACCCCCTGAGCCATGGTCGCCCCAGCCATGGTAGTTTATAATCTAAACCCTCCCTCTATATGACATCTGGGGTAATAACCATCTCCACTTCCCTAATTTCCCCTCAACTGTCCCCAACACCCCTTCCCAGTTCTTGTTTACCATATCCTCATCCCCCAAGTACACACCCAAATACTTTAGACCACCCCTTTTCCACTTCAAACCACCTGGAAGTTGCGGGAGTCCAGTGCGCCAACCCCCTATTGCAAGAGCTTCGCTCTAACAAAAACAATAACATCATCAGCATGCAGATAGGTTAAAAAGCATGTTAAAACCTGCTAAACTCATACCAGCAATAGAACACCTAACATTATGTCACATCGGTTCAATAGACAGAGCATACAACATACCAGAGAGCGGACAAAGGAGAGGGAGAGAGAGGTTTCTGCCCGGATGGACCCTACTGTTTTCTCGCCCCTGACTGTCTTCACTACTGGTGAACTAACTGCTAACTGCCCGTTTCTGATTTCCCCACTAACAAACTCATTGGACTCGTGAGTACTAACTGGAACTAAAGTGCACATATTTTGTTTATTGCTCAGCTTGAGTGAAGCGGCCAACAGTTTTAAGCCTCACCGCACCCGAACTTCGAATCAGGCCTGCAACAAGCACTGTGCTACCGGTGTAGTGTGGACAGGTTAAATATTCAAATGTACACTGTCTCCTGACTGTGCGCAACAAGCTTGGTTCCTTTTAGAGTTTTTCTTTGACTTTTAACTTTATGACTGTTGTGTTGTTTTTTTTATTAAAGTGCACACACCAGTAGCTGTGGGACCTTTGGTGATGGTTATTTTCCACACTTCCTTTGCTGTACAGCACCTGGAGTGTAAACTTCATTTCTGTGTGGTTTTCAGCTACTGGTAAGTCCAGTTCAATGTATGGTTTTATGTAATCCAGGACACTGTTAAAGAATAGGCGGTGCCACAGTCAGATTTCATCTTTTTTTTATCTGTTGTTTAATTGTGATAAATACAAATAAATGACATATTAATATTGGAGCCAATCTGCCTCGGTGTTGAGTCCTTAAACCTGTATCTTTTCTAGTTTTTAAGGAGATTTTATATTAACTGGGGGTGAAATACCCCTTGGTGGCATTGTCATTGTATTATTTTGATATAACCCTTGTTGACCACTTGGTCACATATACTTGTGGCCACACCACCATGAGCACACCTGATCTCGATGTTATGTTTTTTAAATACCATCACCATGTTGCATAAATGTTCCCACTGTAAACCTTCACCAAAGTCCACAGAAGCAAATTTAACCACTCAGCAGCCAAACTGGTAATACCTGTCTTAAATATGGGCTACCAAACAGAAACTGGCTGTGTGCAGGCAGGCAGGGAGAAAGGACCCAAAATCTAGGACTCGGAGGCAAAAGTAAACTCAACAAGACTTTATTGCTGATAGCAACAGAACAGGAACTTCACTAAACTGAGAATCCAAAACCGAACTAAGCAGGCAGACAGATCACAGTTAACGTGAGAGTACGATGCGACACTGAGCAAAGGCAAAATAAAACAGGAAACAATACACAAAGACAGAGACTAAGAAACACGGACTTTAAACGGGCAGAACTAAACCTAAACCAGAATAAGCTGGAACATACTAAATAATACTAATCATCGTCATCATCATCATCTCCTGACAATAGATCAAGAAAATAACTAAAAATACAAAATCAAACCAAAACATGAGAACTCGAAATGTTGGGTCAATTTGACCCAGAACCGTGACACTGCCAGAGCCAAAAAATGAACTGGAAAAAAAAGTGCAATTACTCTAATGTCCACTTGAGGCTCCAAAAGCGAATTGGTTCCCACAGACAACCACATTGTCCAGTGCAGTAAAACAACAAGTACACGGACCATCATCTTTACTATGATAACAATGAGCTGAAACTGTCTGACCCTCATCTTTGACCTCCCCACCCCCATGAAGAAAACACAACATTACCTGTGCTTCGTCTGTCTGGTTGTTTTTGATGACTGGATGCTTTGATGTTGTACTTGACATGAGTCAGGATGTCATCTTCTCCAGTTTCCTCTTGATCTGCTGAAATGATCCAACATAAAAAAAACTGTTCAATTAAATATCTAAACAGAGATTACATTTAAGAAAGCACAGACACTGTGCTCCATCCCCGCAATTTGGACATCACAGAGTTACTCGATAAACTGAGATTTTCATCGAGCATGGTGCTCAGACTTAGCCAGCATGTACTGTACATGTTTGGTTGTAAGATTGTAACCCCTTTGTAGTGGAGACCTGTGTTTGGACATTGAGAAGAGGTAATTTCTACATCTCTTAGTACTGTTTTGCCTGCGTTCTGCCTCTCTCTGTATGACCCACACACAGAGGGATTCAGTAGCTCTGAACATGCTAATAAGCAAGACGTCTGGGCAAAACTGCTTTCCGCTGATTCTCTGCAGCTTTATTTCTCTCTGTGCAACATTTCCTGGCATTTGGAGGTTGTCTGTTAAGTCTGCCTCTTTACTCGGAATCAATGAGATGTCACGGAGGTTGACACGCAACATGGCGCCTGTGTTCGGCTTGGCCGCTGTTGCTGCTCCGTGTGTTTGTCGACTGCTTCAGTCGACACCCAAGTCCTTAGAAGCAAATTTAACCATTTAGCAGCCAAACTGGTAAAACTTGTCCACATATGGGTGAGGTTCTGTGCTATAAAGTTTAATCAAACTATCAAACAAACTTCCAGAGATGGAAAAAACTGACAAAAAATGCAATTACTCTAATGTCCACATGAGGCTCCAAAGGTGAATCAGTCACCACAGACAACCATATTGTCCAACGCAGTAATCCAACAAAACAACAAGTAAAATGATCCCCATCTTTACTACGATAACATGGAGCTAAAACTGTCTGAACCTCACCATGAAGAAAACACAAAATTACCTCTGCTTCGTCTGATTGGTTGTTGTTGATGACTGGATGTTTTGATGTTGTACTTGACATGAGTGATGATGTCATCTTCGGTTTCTTCTTGATCTGATGAAATCATTCAACATAAAAAAATTGTTCAATTAAATATCTAAACAGAGATTACATTTAAGAAATTTGTTACTGCACAAACAGAAAACTCCATGGCTGCAATGTCACATTTTCAGAGAGGTAAGTAATTGATAAACTGAGCTCCATGCAGCACAGTGCAGAGACATATTGCTCACATACCCTATATCCACTGTTTAGGTGGTGGTAACCCCTTTGTAGTGGAGACACGTGTTTGCTCATAAGTAAGAGAACATTTATACATTCCTTAACTCTGCTTTTCCTGAGTTCTCTCTGTATGACCCACACAGAGACATCCTCTGATGCTTTTTATCTCTTTGTATGACCCCAATGGGATTGGGTAGCTTGGAGATCATTTGGAATGCTAAATAGTAAAGTGGCAACACTACCGTGTTTGGAAAGACTAGATTGGGCTTAGTTCTAAAAATGAGTCAAGTAACATGCAAGCATGCATCAAGTAACGACCGCACACATAAAAGTGCAGGAAGTTTGATTCTCACCTTCAGGTTTTCTGTGAACACATTGTTTCACCAGCAGAACCAGTAACACCAGTAGAACCACAGCACAGACTGATCCAACACATGACAACACAGGTATGAGAGGGGAACCAGGGCTAGCAATGGAGGCAGGAGGAGAAGTGGATGCAGGTGGAGGTGTGGATGTAGGTGGAGGTGTGGATGTAGGTGGAGGTGTGGTGGTGTGTTCCCCTAAAATAAAGCAAACACAGTCATTAAGTTGTTGTCACATTGTGAATGTTGAAAGCTGCAGAAACACAGACAGGTGAGTGTGTCACCTGTGACAGTGATCCAGCTGGATGGAGACTCTCCATGACCGCTGATGTCACACTTGTAGAGGCCTTCATCAGACCTGGAAACATGCTGGATGGTCATGTGACCTGTAGGCTGCTTCCTGATGAGGGAGCCATCTTTATAGAAAGCAGCTGGGAGGTCGGAGGGAGTGGTCTTTGTTTTACAGAGCAGAGTGACGTCATCTCCCTCCATCACAGGGAGGACAGGACTCTGCAGGATCACTGATCCACCTCAACACAGAGACAAACTACAGCATTTCATCCATTTACACACAGCTTCATCAACACTAACTCCACACACTCAGCTTACCAGTGACTGTCAGGTTAACCATGTTACTGATGGGACCCTCTCTGGACTCACACCAGTAAACTCCACTGTATGATTGGTAAACCGTGATGTTACATGAAGAACCAGCTGGTTCTCCCCACCCATCTCCACACTGAGTCCTCTGTCGTGTGCTTGTGTTTCTCCTCAGAGTCCATTCAGCAGAGCTGTCGTCCTCCTCACAGCTCAGAGACACAAAGTCTCTTTTAAAGAACTGAGAGCTGCTGGGACTCACAGTCAGACGAGCTGTGAGGGTTACAATGAAAAACTTATAATTTTATATGTGATAAAATGGTAAAATCAATGTTTTGCAGAATCCTCATTTCATCACTTTATATGTGCGCTACATTGTGAAACATGAACCCAATCAGGTCATATCAGTGAGCATTTATCAGGTTTAAACGGTGACAGAAGAAGGTTACTGACCTTGGTTTGTTGTGCAGCTCAGCAGTGAGATCAGAACTAAAGAGAAATGACACTCAGGTTGATTCGAGGTGAACATAAAGAACAACTCCACACAAACAGCTGACAAACACACAAACAGCTGTGTTCATATATCGAGTGAATGATTTGATCTTTTCACTGCCTGCTGTGTTTCCTCGACTCCTGAGCAAAGATAAAGAGTCAGTTCAGACCTGCAGTTGGTCCTCGTGGTGTTTTTAACGCTGATAGAGCCTCTCAGTCTCGCTATTGTTCTCTGAAATCTATAGAAGAACTATGGATTTGATCAACTGGTCCCTTCATGCAATTGACACTCTATTGACAAGAAGCCTAGGTGCAGGAGCGCCTGAGTATCCTGGAGGGATGTTCCCTGCTGGATACATGATGAACAGGTGTCAGAAGTGACGTGTTGTGTTCCTGGCGGGACTGTCTATCAAGGATACTGAAGACATCTACCTATTCAGCACCATGATAACGGGGTTCTTCCTGTTTGGAGCTGGCTTGGCTTATCAGAAATTGAAGAAAGCTGTAACTACTGTTGAAAACCCACCTGGCTTGCAACTATGATCGAAAGTGTGGGAAGAGTGGTGAGAGCTCAGACTGTTCTTACTGAACGAAAATATGGGAAAGATCTTGGAAGAGCTCACAGCTCTTAATTCACTAGCTGGGCCAACATCCTCATTTCTGTTTGACAGCGTTTTAGTAGGAAAAAGTGATGCTTTGACATGAAATGAGCTGTGGTTTGGGGAAGGGCTCAAAAGGGGACTGGCGATGGCTCCCGGGCCTGGCAGATCCACATTTACTAAATAGAAGTGAAGCAGTTGAAGAATGGAGACGAAGGGAGGGAGGGTGGGGCACGTAAACGAGAACGATCAGCTTGCAGAACTAGGGGAGCCTATAGAGATGACAGCCGGAAGGAGCGTGTTTGGAAGCGTGGTCCTGCTCCTGAAATTCTGATACATGCTCTCCAAAAGACAGATACACCTGAAGACCAGTGATGGACATTAAAACGACTGAAGAATTAATGCAGTTTGTTCACCCTATTTCACATAACCAACATCTCTCATGCGGATACACCTCCACCCCAGACGGCACCAGCTGCTTAAAGGTTGACAACAACATTCTTCCAAAAGATAGGATAACGAGACTGAACTGACTCTCTGCCCTATTCCTCAAGGCCGCCTGCGTAGGCCGTGGACTTTTGGTCTTTGAGTAATAGGCGAAAGGACACTTTCTCAAGCTGAACTCAGGAAACAAACGCACAGTAATACTGATACGCCCTCACCATTGCCCTCCCTTCTACGGATCCAATGCCTCCTCCCACGCTTACCTCCCACCTGATAGGGACAGCTGCTCAGCCGGAGGCGCGATGAGGTAGCAGCGTCCATGATATCTGTGCTTCTTTGTGTGCTATGGAGTGGGTTTTTTTTGTTTTCTGCCAATAGGGGAGTCATTATGAGCAGAAATCCTTATTTTTTCTCCTGAATTGCCCCTATGTGTTACATATTTCATTGTCTATCCTTTTTTGCTACTTAGCCAGGCCTGTCTCCCCACCATAGCTGGACTGGCCATCGGGCATACCGGGCATTTGCCCGGTGGGCCGCTGGCGATTTTTTGTTTTTATGGGCCGATGGATTATTTTTTTTTTTTTTTTTTTTTAGGAAGGGTATATATAATGAAAGGTGTTGGATTGGCCAATTGGTCATGATCGACTCTGGGCTGGACCAATTACAGCCGAGGAGGCTGGATGCACCCTCCCCCTTGTTTAACAATCACGTGATTTTCGCGCATTGCATGCCGGGAACTCGTGGCAAAACAATCCAAGTACCGCATCAAATGCAAACATTTGCAGCACCGCAAAACGTTCATTCTCCGGTTCCAATACCTTCTTTTTTTTTCTTTGCCGCACAAAAAAGGAATGTACAAAACAAAAGGAGAACAATGCCGGTCCGTACAAAGACAGACTCGACGAAAAGACAAAGAAAAGATACGAGGAAAAAATCAAAGGAGTGAAAGAGTGGACAAAAGACGTCAGCGTTCTGCCCAACTTTCACCACGCTCAGATTTATAATTATACGCTTCTTGGAGTGAGTGCATACACTCATGAAGTTTAGTAACTTCAGGTCACTGCAACAAGCCCAGGTACAGTTTACCGACGGATGGGTACAGGACCTTGAAATGCACCATGTAGAACGAAAGACTATTGTACGTATCATAAGTTTACCAGTCTCACAAATCGTCTTCATAAATACACATTCATTAACAGTTTATTAATAGGACCTTTGAGCTCAACGGTAATTAATTAGTAGTGGAAATAATTTCTGGTAGTGTAACAGTGTTTATCTGGTATTATTCCACTTGCCACAAATATCAGTGTAATGGGGAAACAGCGCCCCCCCCCCCCTCTCGGTGTAGCTTGCTGCAGTAATCGCTGCCAGTCTGCCGTAGCCATACGAGAGGTGAGTTGTATTGTTCCGCACACAATATAGCTAAGTAGTACAGACACATAAAACATGTTTGATTAGCTGACGAGCACCGAGTGTAATAAGTGCTTAGTGGACACATGTCCAACACCAGTTTTATGTACTTTTCATTTGTTTATTAATGTGTGAAACTGTATGCTAAAGCGGAATGCTAATGAGATGTTCTGCCGTAGTGTGCTGTGCGGAGTGGTGTGTGGCGAGCCTGTGCACTGATAATACACCGTTGTTTCCATTCAGGTACATCATTTGTTGTTGCTGTTATTTTATTGTATATTAGAAATTGTAATATTGCTGCAGTAATCGCTGCCAGTCTGCCGTAGCCATACGAGAGTGTGCTGTGCGGAGTGGTGTATGGCGAGCCTGTGCACTGATAATACACCGTTGTTTCCATTCAGGAAATAAAGTGGCAACGATCGATCAGAGACTCCTTGTCTTTTTAAAAACACTACACAACGCAGAGTCGAGGAGTCTGTTTGGGCCGAACTGTTGCAGCGGGATGAAGCAGAAACCGGTTACAGTAGCATTACAGAAATGTAGCAGTGACAATAATATTGTATGTTGTAATCGCAATGGACAATTAGTGATACAAAACAACTGTTTTATCCTGTGAATAAAAGTATATGGTTTTGTCAGTGTACCATGGTAATAACAGAAGCGAAACGCAATATTGTGTCAGGACAATTCACTATTTATGCACAATAAACAAAGGAGCATAGCGCGACAATTTCTGTTCAGCGCCAGACTTGCTTGTAACCTATATCACCAATTATGTTAAGAAAAATGACGTATTAACTACTACAAAACTCTGACCTTTGTGGGAATGCTTGGAGCAGACTAACCTGTGAGCTGGAGTGTTCTGAGATGTTATATTTGGTATATCCAGACCATCCGTCGGCTCTTACTTCGGAAACATGGCTTAAAAAATTTCACTTCAACGACGTAATCCGATAAAAAAAAAAAAGATCTCTTTACCCGTCGGCTTCCCGTGGCTGTCATGCGACCGACTATTGCAGTTAATAATACAACAGCTTCTTGGCATTTTTTGGGTTTCTTTTTATCGCTGTGTAACTGAGTTCAATTGAAAGCCTGCGTGCGCTAGTACCTCTTGCCACAAGTTCCCAGAATCCTTTGCGGTTTTATCCCTGAATGACGTCACATTTTCAATCTTTATCCTGGTGGGCCGGTCTCTAGTCAAAATGCCCGGGCCGATTTTTTGTCCCAGTCCAGCCTTGCTCCCCACTGTTTGTATATTGTATGTATGGTTGACTAGGTCTGTCATCTCAGCTGCAGGCAGCTGCAACCGACAAATGCAGCTTATCCTTATTTCCTTAACTTGAATTCAGCCTGATTTGTTTTTCATGTCTTCTCCTCCATCATCAGTTATCAGGAGAGCAGACAGTCAAAGTACAAGAATTCAAACAAACACAGAGATTCTACTTACAGAGCAGACACAGCACAGATGTTTCCTTCATCGTCCTTCTCACTCATTTGAGCTTCTTTTCATTTCTGTCACTGTCACCAAGTAAAGCCCGCCCTCTTCCTCTGAGCACCAGCTTTCTATTGGTTCAAACACTGAAGTACAACACAAACATTTTCCTTTGTGTAAAAAACCCTGAAATTAAAAGATAGTGGCTTAAAGCTTCTATGCAAACAAAGACCAGGAAAACATAAGTGTATACAGAAAATCCACTGTTGTCTATAAAGCAAAACATATATACATAAGAAATGTTTTCACACAGTCTGATTATATTTAATATCAGTGATGCTCTCTATCATTCATTATTTCACATAAATGAAAATGAAGAATTTCAAAAAGGAAAGAGAATGAAGTCCTTTCTGCTCTCAGTGATCTGTAGTTTGGTTGATGAACAAATCCATGTCCATGTAGTTACGTCCCCCTCAGTGAGAGAGGCAGATGTGAGCTGAAACACAGGAATCAAACCAGGGACGCTGCTGTTATGGAGCTGAACTGGAACCATTCAGACACTGAGGCCCTCTGAACACATTTTAATTACAGCTGTGCAGAGACACATGAACAGACCTGAACCGCAGACTACAGATAGTGACACGGTATGCTGGTCGAGTATGACTGAGCTATGACTGTTTTGGATTTCCAGATCAGGTTGTAATAACTTTAATAAACTAAAGAAGAGCTGATCAATTTTCCAACACAGTGTTGACTTCAGTTTGATTGAACCAAAGGTTAATTCATCTAAACATTACAAAAACAGACAAAAACATTCATTTTCCTTTATGGGTGATTATAAATTAATGAATAATGAACGAATAAGCCTTTATTTGTCACATGAGAACAGTTTGAGAACAGAGAAAAACAAAACACCTCAGCACAGAGAGCACGTGAATCTTCACACCTTACAACATATAAAGGATGTGCATTGGAGGTGTTTTGAGAGGGGTAGGAGGGTGTGTGTGTGTGTGTGTGTGTGTGTGTGTGTGTGTGTGTGTGTGTGTATCCTGTGTCAACTGAAGAGAGTGTCATTTCACCCACTTTTAAGAAAAAGTCAACAGGCCTCCATGTTGCATTCTGTAGCAGTCTGAGTACTCACAGCCCGTCCACAGCAACACTAGATGGAACAGGATGATAGAATCACAAGATGCAATGGATATGTGCAAAATGCTGAGTATTGTGCAAAAGTAACTTAGTCTCTCTCTCTCTCCCTGTGTGTGTGTGTATGAGAGTGAGAGACTGCAGTTAAGTGCTTGGTAGTCATGAGTATGGAGGTGTGCGAGTGTGTGTGTCATTCCAGTCACTGAGTGTTCAGGAATCTGACGGCTTGGGGGAAGAAACTGTGTGTGGGGTCCTCCACAATGCTGGTGGCTTTGCCGATGAAACAGGTGCTATAAGTATCGGTGATGGAGGGAAGAGGAGCTCCAATGATCTTCTCAGCTGCTCTCACGATCTGTTTGAAGTATCTTGTCTTCAGTGTCTCCATCGAGAGTGCCGCCAGGCACACGCCACTCCCCCATCCAACCAGCCTAACAACCTGCATAACAGACTATATCAGCTTCTGTGTGGATAACACTGTATTGACCAGGAAAGTAGACCAAATTAAAACAGTTTAACAGGTTTGATTCAGAAGCCCTTCCCTCCCCATCCACCAGAGCTCTTCACACCTCTCTGCAACCCCCAACTGACTATATTCCTGAGGCTCATAGCTGGACTGGGCATCAGGCATACCGGGCATTTGCCCGGTGGGCCGCTGGCGATTTTTTGATTCTACGGGCCGATCGATATTTTTTTTTGGAAGGGTATAAATAATGAAAGGTGTTGGATTGGCCAATTGGTCATGATCGACTCTGGGCTGGACCAATTACAGCCTAGGAGGTCGGATGCACCCTCCCCCTTGTTTAGCAATCTTATAGATGAACTAAAGAAAATGGAGAACAAAAAAAGGAAAGGAGGTGCAGAAAAAATTAGGGCCAAAAAGAAACAAGCCCTTCAGGCAGACGCTGCCAAATGTGTAAAAATAAGTGAATTGTTTGGCGGTAGCTATGGCATAGCTTCCACAGATTTAGCAACATCAGCAAGTGGTGGAGGCCAGCAGGTGGATAAGGGAAAGGGGAGGCAAGAGGAGGAGAGACCCGAGGCGGCCGGTCATAGTGGCAGAGTTATGACCTGCTGTCTATCTGTGTCACATATGAACCAAGTTCAGTTGTAGTTTGTTTTCGTTGTGTTGACTTTTTACAGTCGCTTAGAATAACTGGTACTGCGTACTAGCTAGCATGATGGAGTTTATATACTGCTGGGCGGGTGCTATGAAGTTACTGATAGTAAATTTTATTTTATGCTTAAGGTTAGTTTCTCAAACTCCTCAAAATCTTAACAAATTGTGCCAATCCTTACATGTTGCACCAGGCTGATTTATCATCAAAAGTGGAGAAGTCTGTGACAGAGACAGAAGAGCTGCAGAAAGAGATGGAGAGATGACTTTATGTCATCCATGAGGGATGCATTTGACATGTGTTTCACATATTATAGCCCAACAAGTTACTTATAGCAATTTAAATACGAGCAATCAGTTTTTGGCAGACAATCACTTTTTGGCACAACACCGGCTATTGCAGTTAATAATACAACAGCTTCTTGCCATTTTTTGTGTTTCTTTTTATCGCTGTGTAACTGAGTTCAATTGAAAGCCTGCATGCGCTAGTACCTCTTGCCACAAGTTCCCAGAATCCTTTGCGGTCTTACCCCTGAATGACGTCACATTTTTGGTGGGCCGGTCTCTAGTCAAAATGCCCGGGCCGATTTTTTGTCCCAGTCCAGCCCTGCTGAGGCTCATTTACTAATTAAGTAGTACTTCCCACGGGTCACATCTATACCAACATATTTTCAAAGTACAGCTGCAAAATGTCAGATATCAGTATCAAACACACTGAAGCTTTTCAGTGTCATTTGAAACTACCGAGTGACACTTCTGCTGTCTTTAGTCTCACACTTTTCTGCACTGAATAGAGGTGTGTCAGTTAGCCAAAGCAAACTCAAGTCAGATTTTCCATCTGATACCGCGGCAAAACCCACAGAAACACACATGGAAAACAAGTGAGAACAAACATTTATTAATCTTGTAGAGGAACTAAATTGCTACTTCAGCAACAAGATCAAGATGTAACAAACATGAATAAAATATAAATAACAGTGATCTTACTGAGGACTTAAAAACATTTGTAACCATACTGTTGATTTTGCAGCAAAATACACTTTAAAAACGCAGATAAAAGATAAGACATTACGCAAAATACACACAAATCTGCATACAAATCTATTTAGCATGTACATATCCTGTGTCTGTGGTGCTGGGGGGACCAGTTAGACACCAGCGGTTGGACCCGTGGACTACTTCATTGAAGAGTAGACAACGTTGGGCTCTCGGTTAAAGTCTGAGTACAAAGACACACACACACACACACAGTTTAAACAACAGGGAGCCTAAGGAAAGCAACAGAAAATACTGAGAGAAATAATAAACTAATATGATCAATAACTAAAACTAAGGACTAAAGACTCAAAATACTAAGGAAATGCATGAAGATATAAATGTAAATCATAAACAAACATTTAAATACTGACTCAATAATAATCAAAAATTCACAAGTTCAACTCAGAACCATGGCTACAAAACCAAGACCATGCCAATCCCAAATTATTTATTTCCACTTACACCTGCCGTTTTGAGTGTACAAGTGCATTCACACTTAAACGTACGGCTACTTGTGATGCACGAAATATCTTCATTGTTTGCTAATAACTGTTTTTTTTAATGTGTGTGTGTGTTGGAGTACGCTGAAATGTTGCTGAACTAATCAAGTTAATGTCTGAAAAGACAATTGCTATAAACTGTGGCAACATAAAAATAAAACACATGAACTCTGACTTTGTGTCTGGAATTCACGCTAGCAACATAGTACTACAGTGGTGCCCAACTTCACCCAACACACAGAACTAGGTTGGACTGAGGTTGTACAGCCAGTGCAAGCCCTGGCCGAAATCACGGCAGAGCATCAAGAGTAGGCAGTAGCACATTGTATCCCTGCAGATTACCTACAGTGATTTCTAGGCTTGTTTGAGGCCATGCAAGTGGCATGTAAATGTCTGGAAGCACAATGGGCGGTGTGGTTACTTCCTCTGCTGTCTCGGGAGGCCCAGATACCAGTGCTCAGCCTACTGTCAGTATCTTTTGGAAGTCCATAATGCTGTGCTGGATCACTTTGGCTATTCTCAAGAACTACTGTCACCACCTTTGCAGCTCTTGTCTGAAAGTGGGGAAGTGACCCTTCTCCTACAAACAAAAGATGAAGAATGTAGCAATCAGGGAGCTGCAAACGGGAATGGCTGAGGAAGGAACGGACATGCTACAGTTAGATCCTGGAGCAGGTGGTACTGTGGCTTCTAATTAGAAAGGTGGAGTCGATGGACTGCCACTGGCCAGTGAGTGTGAAGACAGCCAAGACCTTCATAAAAGGGTGGATATGTTGGGACATCCAAAGGGATTGTGGGCATTCTCACAGGAGGAGGCAAGCCAGTGCTGGCCCCAAGAAAAAAGCCTTTTGGCCCTTCATAGACACATCCATTGAGGTTAAATGCAAAATGTAATTCAAAATCCTGCTCCTCACAGTCAAGGTCTAGAATGATCTGGTCCCGTCTTATCTTAATGACCTTATAGTACTACATAACCCAGTTAGAGCACTTTGCTCTCGCTCTGCAGGCCTACAGTACTTGTTGTTCCTAGAGTATTTAAAAGTAGAATGGGAGGGAGAGCCTTCAGTTTTCAGGCCCCTCTTCAGTGGAACCAGCTTCCAGTTTGGATTCAAGACACAGACAGCATCTCTATTTTTAAGGTTAGGCTTAAAACTTTCCTTTTTGCTAAAGCATATAGTTAGGGCTGGACCAGGTGACCTTGAATTCCCCCGTAGTTATGCTGCAATAGATGTAGGCTGCTGGGAGATTCGTATGATGCATCAAGTTTTTCCTTTCCAGTCACCTTTCTCACTCACTATGTGTTAACAGACCTCTCTGCATTGAATCATATCTGTTATTAACCTCTGTCTCTCTTCCACAGCATGTCTTTATCCTGTCTTCCTTCTCTCACCCCAACTGGTCGCAGCAGATGGCCCCGCCCCTCCCTGAGCTTGGTTCTGCCGGAGGTTTCTTCCTGTTAAAAGGGAGTTTTTCCTTCCCACTGCTTGCTTTTCTATTTTTCTCTGTATGTATAATTGTAGGGTCTACCTTACAATATAAAGTGCCTTGAGGCGACTGTTGTTGTGATTTGGTGCTATATAGATAAGAACCTGTGTGCAGATAAAGATAGTGTTGGGAAGGTTTCTTTCTGAGATTAGAAGTTTAATATCCTGAGCTTGAGTCAGGCTGGTTTAGCTACCAACTAACTTTCAGCACTGTTCAAAGTTAAAGAGCAGCCGTACTTCTGGGCCTCTTTGATCTGATGTGTGTTTGTCCATAAGTGGTGCCTTCCTAGTTGCTGCAGATACAATAGTAGTAGTAATGGAATAGTATTAAATAGTTGCTATAGCAAAATGTTATTTATACTTGTTTATGAAGAAAACAAGTCCCAACCTTTACAAACATCAGAAGCTTTTCACAGTTTTTCTCAACTTCTTAACACCTCTGCAGAGAAACGCTAACAGATGACAACGATCTGTGTGATGTTTGTGTGAAAACTGAAGGTGAGCAACCACAAAGCTGCCATTTTCTCTCAGTGCAAAGTGACACATTTCACCACAGAGCACAAAGCAAACGTATTCTAACAACAAGCTGAGTATTCTTCATCAAACTAAAGAAGGCTTCCTATAGATAATTGGAATCATTAAAGCGTGGACTGTCATGCAGAAGTTTAAAGTGAAAATGATGAAACCAAATAAGCTGTTATTTTTGGGGGGAGGGGTGTCATTCATTTTGGCATTTAAGATATACGATCACTAGTCACAAGTCAAGGTAGTGCTGATTATACCACTCTTTTGGAACATTGTAGATTTATTATTATAGCAGTTGTCTATGTGACGAGAGAACATGTAATGAGCTGACATATCTGTCATAAAGTATGAAGTGGAATGAATAACGACGGCTCATTCAGCAACAACAAGCTGCATCTCCTACGGACACATGTATAGTTGTCCATGGATGCTTCCTGTTACCTGTAACAGTGACACATTCAAATAACGTTATTTAGAATAGATAAAAACTTTTGTCCAACCACATACTAGTAAGCTGCACAAAAGTGGCTGGTGAATGTAAACTGGAACTCCTTACATGTCAGGCCATGTGTCATGGGCTGTATCCCAATTCAGGGTCTGCAGCCTTAAAGTACGCATTTCAAGGCCGATTACGTCACAGCGGCGCGCCGAAGGCTGTCCCAATTCAAAGGCTGCTCGAAATGCGGCCCTGAAATGCGTCTTTCATTTCCCTGAATTTTAAGGCTGTGGCAGTGTAGACTTCGTGGCCCAACATATCCCAGAATGCATAGTGCGGCGGTGGGTGTGGATGATTTTGCCGGGAAAAAAAACGGCGGATGAGGGGCGGCCGAAGAGTAAACTTTAAGTAAGTACTGAATATTATGTCACTTATTCATGTGCAAATATTTAATAACGAAGAACATTAAAACATTACTGTTGGCCACATGTCGGCAACGTTATGTGACATTAGTGACGTTTGTACTAACTTGGTTTTAAAGCCTTTACTTTAAAATATACGCCGTTCAATCGCTGAGCTTAATCCTGCAGAGAATGATCAAAGCTCATGTAGCAACAAAGAAAGAAATGAACAAAAGATTTTCTCCTTCATTTCTGTCAAACAAAGCTGTATGACACGTTTCCAGCTGTTAGTATCATGGTTGCTAGGCAACCTGGGCAGCGCAACGGAGGCTAGACCGTCCCATTACACAAGCCTCGCACTTCCGGCCTTAGCGATCCTCAAGTACGCGGCCCTTGAGGATCGTTGGGGCTGCGTACTTTAAGGCTGCAGACCCTGAATTGGGATACAGCCATGGTCTCCATGCCTGCCCGGCCGGCCCCACAAGGCTATTGGTTCTCTCTCTCTCTCTCTCTCTCTCTCTCTCTCTCTCTCCCTCCCTCTCTGCCTGGGCGGAGCTCACTGTGGGCTCCCGCCCTTGGCCCACACACCTGACAACAATCAGCTGTCATCACCTGGAGCACTATTTGAGACTGGAACACAGATCTTCTTTCTAGTATCTAGAATATATATTTTCCACAGGTTTTTTTTCCACTCTTCCTCTTAAAGCTGTTTTATCGTGTTTGAGTTTATTGATCATCCACCTCAACAGCGTCACTTTTAACTGGGTTTCCTAACTTTGTGACTTGTATTATTAAAATGGGTGAAGTGATTCTAATTGGAGGTTTTAATTTGTACACTGATGAATCCCATGAGCTGCCCAACCACGGACCTTCTTAATATCATCATATTTAAGCAACATGTTTCCAGTGGGTAAACACTGGCCCTTGAGGTAACTTATTATTACTTAGTTATTCCAGTTAAATAAATTGATCTGTCCTCCTTTTAGAGAAATCAAACCTAGATGTTTCTGTTCAAAGAAGCTGGGGACACCAAGTTTGACTGGACCATGTTCTGTATCTTCATTGCTAAGTTGGCTGTTCCCTTGGAGGCTTTGAGACCTTGGAATAAACTCAAAACATGGTGGAGAGATAATTTCTCTGTGAGAGATTTTGTCTTTCTGTTGGCTTGGCTTGGAATTCCTTTACAAGAGTTAAAGGAGGTGGCTCCAGAGAGAGAGGTCTTGTTATCTTTGCAGTCTGGACCAAGAGAAGCAGGAGAAAATGGATGTATGCCAATAAATGGTGCATGTACGAATTCTCTTGTGGACACACAATTATAATTGTTTGCGACTTTGTTCCTAAACAAGGTTTAAAAACAAGTTTAATCGTTCAGTTATGTCACATTCTGTTGCATTTCTAAATGCAATGACAATAAAGGCTTTGAACTTGTGGTATCGCATCAAGAAATTAGTTGGTTATATAAATATATGAGTATGCATAATAGTTATTATTCATAGATACCTACATCCTAAGTTCCTGTTATTCATCTGAAAGAAGCAGAATGAGAATGAGTGTGTCGTTACAATGGTAATGCCAGGAGAGGCAGTATTGGTTCTGTGTTACATTAATGTTGTAAGGAAGTGGAAGAAGAGTGTGTCCTGTAGGAGGCAGTAGAAAATGGATACTGATGTTCTGTACATGCGCTGAAAAGAAGGTTCAGTAAACCATTTGCAACGATACTCCATTGTAAGTCTCAGTTATTTCATTTTTAATTTTTGAAGATGCAACAGAACTGAATTGAATAAATGTCAAATGTTCACAAATGTTAAATGTTCACTTGAGGCTCCAAATGTGATGTTAAAATGTGTAGGCTTACTTCTACTTATGAAATGGTTTTCTACTGTTCTAGAGTAGAAAAGTAGCAGTGCTGCAACTGTTGCAGGATGGAGTCAAAATGATCTCCCTTTGGTGGTTGTCATGTTGTAGTGTGTGGACTACCTCCTGAGTCACCCAGATAAGGAAATCCCAGAAAGATTTCAAGGTTTGCCTGCTATAATCCAAATCAAATCAAATCACTTTTATTGTCACATCACATGTGCAGGTACATTGGTACAGCACATTTGAGTGAAATTCTTGTGTGCGAGCTTCACAAGCAACAGAGTTGTAATTACATTAAGGCTTAACGTTTGCATTATTAGGGGCGTGGCCTTTTGACTGGCAGGGAAAGCTGCCTGTAGCTGCTAGCTGTCTGTTAGCCTTCACCTCAGCTCATTATCCCAAAACTGGATCCCTGAGACTGTGGCTGTGCTGTTGGAGGTTTTGGGGGCATTTTAATGTAAGTCTGTACAGTAATATGGCTGTTTTGGGGTAAATTGTACAAGAACACTGAGCTCCAGTATTGGTGAGTTAGCATCTAGGATGTTTGTGTCTCTGTGATGCTCTCATACAGTTCACGGAAGCGGATTTAAAACCAAGCTAGCTAACATTAGCTGATAACTTTACAAAAAGCTGAAATGGTCATAATGTTGCTCATTTGTTTCCAAAAATAACTGTTGATTGAGAACTATTTAAAAACATTATTTAGATTTGTTTCATAGTAATAGCTTTCTCAAAATGTCTTTGTTTCCTTAGTGGAGTGGTTAACACAGTGTCTGGGTAAGTGGAAGACAATTGGTTAGATTGGGAAATGGTATCCCCTACAACACTTTGAAAACAGGTGGAGGTACCCACTTGTGACAAAGAAATGGCAAAAATAGTTTCTTTATTCATTATCTCATGTCTTCACAGTCTCCTGAAATTACGGAATATTTAAATTTGTATATACTTCAAAAACCAAAGTAATCTTGTCCCCACCCCGGAAGCTACTACAAAAACAAACAAAAAGAAGACGAGACCAATATTACCTCTGCTTTGTCTGATTGGCTGCTGCGGACAGTGTGATGTTTTGATCTCACTGTATATGATGTCATCAATGACTTCATTTTCTAAAGTGTTTTCTTGTCCTTCTGAAATTATTTTAAAAAAAAGAACAATTTACTGTATTTAATGTACTGTACAGAATTTAATTGTTAAAAATGTGAGGAAATTATTTAGAAAAATCATTTCTACATTTTACAATGTCCAGAAATAATGACTGTGCACATTATTCAGCAAAAGAAAACCATGGATGTAAGATCAGGAAGTACCTACAGTACATTGCTGTGCTGTCTCTGTGTAATCATAATGAATGTGAACTTTATTCTATTAGTCTGAGACTCACCTGCAGGTTTACTGTGAACACATCGTCTTACCAGCAGAACCAGTAACACCAGTAGAACCGCAACACAGGCTGATCCAACAGATGACAACACAGAGAGAACAGGAGGAGAGAGTGATGGAGGAAGAGTGATGGAGGTGGAACCAAGAGGAGGTGTGGATGTAGGTGGAGGTGTGGATGTAGGTGGAGGTGTGGATGTAGGTGGAGGTGTGGTGGTGTGTTCCCCTAAAATAAAGCAAACACAGTCATTAAGTTGTCGTCACATTGTGAATGTTGAAAGCTGCAGAAACACAGACAGGTGGGTGTGTCACCTGTGACAGTGATCCAGCTGGATGGAGACTCTCCATGACCGCTGATGTCACACTTGTAGAGGCCTTCATCAGACCTGGAAACATGCTGGATGGTCATGTGACCTGTAGGCTGCTTCCTGATGAGGGAGCCATCTTTATAGAAAGCAGCTGGGAGGTTGGAGGGAGTGGTCTTTGTTTTACAGAGCAGAGTGACGTCATCTCCCTCCATCACAGGGAGGACAGGACTCTGCAGGATCACTGATCCACCTCAACACAGAGACAAACTACAGCATTTCATCCATTTACACACAGCTTCATCAACACTAACTCCACACACTCAGCTTACCAGTGACTGTCAGGTTAACCATGTTACTGATGGGACCCTCTCTGGACTCACACCAGTAAACTCCACTGTCCAGTAGGAAAACAGTGGTGTTACATGAAGAACCATTTACTTCTCCCCACCCATCTCCACACTGAGTCCTCTGTTGTTTGCTTGTGTTTCTCCTCAGAGTCCATCCAGCAGAGCTGTCGTCCTCCTCACAGCTCAGAGACACAACGTCTCTTTTAAATAACTGAGAGCTGCTGGGACTCACAGTCAGACGAGCTGTGAGGGTTAAAGTGAAAAACTGATGATCTGTTATGTTTGTCTTATGATGAAACAACAGTGAAAATGATGTTGCATTAAAATTAGTTTGTATTTAGTTATTTACTAAAAGTAAACAACTAAATACTTGAGACATGAGAACAATTACATAATGTGTATGTGTGTGTGTATTTGAGGTTTTGGGGTGAATTATCAGTCCTGATAAAAAGTTTGCCTGCCACCAAGGTGCAAGGTGGTGACATGGCTCACTGGCCAAAGTGCTCATGGCTAGACAGAGTCTACCATCATACCAATGTTACCGAGTTGCAGTGTCCTTCTGCCCTGAATCATCATACACCTACGATTTCCACTATGTTTCCTCAGAGGCCCACTGGGCTTGTTATAGGATCTCTGTTGCCCAATATTCAGTAGAGGGGAGAAAGTAAGTGCTGCAAAACTTTGGCTTGGCATGGATTTCTGATTCTTTGGAGCCACTCTTAATCATGCAGTTAGATATGAGGCATCTACTTGTCTCGCACTGGTCTTCTCTACACATAAAAGCAACTGAGCTGATATAGCAGTCAGGGAGGGATATCTGCTTTAGGTGTTCTAACTGCCTTCAAGTCCACATCTGCAGCTCTGCTTCTGACAGCACTGGACAATCCCACGTTCTGGGTCTCCTCCACATGTCTTCCACTGAGATCTTGGCCTCAGGGATAAAGGGAAGGATGAAGCCCAGAGATGTGAAAGACCTGTATAGATATTATTTAGTGCATGTAGGTACAAGGGGATCATGTGGGCAGTATTTGTATCCAAAAGTGTCTGAGTGGCAGAGTCCATCCACTGAATCCAACACTTTGCTTTGGGCCTTGCTATTGGTGATACCAAATGGAAGAACCTCCAACTCATAGATGCAGGTAGAGGCAGATCTGTTTGCCTTTATTTATGAAAATAAAATATTCCCAGAAGGATAATAGCACTCCAGGATGCACTATCAGAAGAAGGCAGTGATGCTTAGGGCCAGTTTATCCTGGGAAACCTTGGGTTATCCCATCCCTGTGAATTTTACTTTAACATGCACTGACCTAAGACCCTGTTAAAGACTAACGGGGTCTTAGGTCGGTGATGATGTTATTTTGTTCCTGTCGAATCCTGAGCGATCTGTTCCTGTACTTTTAGACCTGGTGAGGTCATTTGGGGAAATCTCAGGTTATACAATTAACTGGCAGAAGAGTGAATTTGTGACTTTAACTGCAAACCTGGATGTTGACTTTTTGAAAACTTTAACTTTTAAAATTATAGACAGTGTGAAATACCTGGGTGTTATTATGCTTCTAATTAGTTATTAGTTCCTTGGTGGGACGCATCAATGCAATTAAAATGGTTTCTCTCCCTAAATCTTTTTGAATAAACAGTTTTTCAAATTGATCATCTCAGTGGTATTATCATTTGTCTGGGGCTTGAAAACGTATAGAATATCAAAAGCTCATCTATGTAAGTCTAAAGATGAGGGTGGATTTGGTCTGCCACATTTTCAGTTTTGTTATTTTTGTTATTTTTTTTATATTTTTATTTTATATTTATTATTATTTTATTATTGGGTTGCAAATTTGCACTGCTCTTGCTCTTGATGAAGGCGGTCGCACTTTTCTCTGGAACATTCTCTCACAGTCTGTTCTCTAAAATCTAAAAGAGGAATTGTGGATTTGATCAACTGGTCCCTAAATGCAATTGACACCCCTTTCTCAACGAGAAGTTTGGGCTTGGGTGAGCCTGAGTGCTGAAGATATCTACCTATTCGGAACCATGATTGCTGATCGGAGCTGGCTTGGACCTGACTTATCGAAGAATTAAGAAAGTGGAACCGGCTGTTCAAACCCCCACAAGGCTGCCCGCTGGGATTAAAACGATGGGAAGAGGCATCTAAAGGTCAAAGGTCACTCTTTCAAGGATGCCAATGTTCACATTTTGGACAGAGAGGACAGATGGTTTGAAAGAGGAGTGAAAGAAGCCATCTATGTCCACTGTGAGCGACCATCTTTGAACAGAGGTGGGGGTTTACGACACCAACTCTCTGCCATCTATAATCCAGTTTTGAGATCCCTTCCCAGACGCCTTAACGCCCACTCACATCCTGGGCCATCTGACCTCAGGAATTCGCATGATAAGGTGGGGCCAGGTTTCACAATGAACACACCCGAAACTCTGGCTGATTGGGACCCACGCCCAGTTTCCCACCTTGGCTCAGGCGATTAGAGGATCATCAGGGGGTCCTTTTGTCCCTCTGTGGGGGGATACTCCCACTAGGTTTATATCTGGGACTCTCCACCATTTGACCTTAGAACTGAAGAAGCTTCTCGGATGAGAGGTGAAACGTCTTCAAGCAACTTAAAGAAGTCCAGACGCTTTTCTTTGCAAGCTCCTTTGACTATATTATCAGTCACTAACCCAGATGCAGAGAAGAATGCTGAATGCTACGCTGAACTGATACAGTTTCTCGATGATAAAAGTCTGTCACTGGTAATGAGAGATGCGACTGACGACTGAAGAAAAGCTTTAAAAATACTACGTGACCACTACGATAGTAAAGGCAAGCCCAGAATCATCGCACTGTACACAGAGCTGACGTCTTTACAGAAGAAACCAGATGAGACAGTGACAGATTATATTATCCGAGCTGAAAAAGCAGTGACCTCCCTAAGAAATGCAAAAGAAGTCATCAGTAATGGACTTATTATCGCTATGATTCTAAAGGGGCTTCCTGAAACTTACAAGCCATTTGCTATCCACACAACTCAAAGCAGTGAAGATTTAACATTCACACAGTTCAAAAGCAACCTACGAAGTTATGAGGAAACCGAGAAATTCGACAACAAAGTAAAAGCAGATAATGTGATGAAGGTTGATTTAACATCAATCACCTGCCATGGATGCGGAAACCGAGGACATTTTGTAAAAGATTGTCGCCAAAAGGGAACACCTAAGTGGTGTAGCTACCATAGAAGCTCGACACACAGTGATGAGACATGTAGAAGAAAAACCAAGTACAGAGATGATGCGAAACTAACTGTAGTAAAACAAGAGGACAAGAAAGAAGAGCAGACTTTTGTATTTAAAGTTAGTCAAAGACTTCTGCCTACTGACATAATAAGAGAAGGACTAATGGTGGACTGTGGTGCTACTTCACACATCATTACGGAGAAGAACAAGTTCATAAAGTTTGATGAGACTTTTGATCCTGAGAAACCCTACATGGAGCTCGCTGATGGATCCAGGACAAACAACGTCGCACTCAAGAGGGGAGACGCCAACGTTTCTCTACGGGACATACAAGGACACTGTACCACCATCACACTGAGAGATGCCCTGTTCATCCCATCCTACCCTCAGAGCATATTTTCAGTGAAGGCAGCTACAAACTATGGAGCACAGGTGATCTTCAAGAAGGGACAGAATGAACTGGTGAACAAAGATGGGACAGTCTTCTCCATTGAAGAATACAACAGACTCTACTATTTGAAAACGGTAAACAATGAAACATCATACAATGACATGATGTCCTGTGACACTGTTAATCTGGCTTGTGATGTGAAAACATGGCACGAAATTTTAGGACATTGTAATGTTAGTGATGTGTTAAAGCTACCCGATGTTGTAGATGGCATGAAAATCACAGGCAGTGGCATGTTAGATTGTAATGTGTGCACAGAAGGGAAATTCACTAACAACAGAAACAGACAAAGCGACCCAAAAGCGAGTGACCCATTACAGTTGGTGCACACTGATCTAGCTGGCCCCATTGAACCAAGTGGCCAAAGTGGTCATAAATACGCTATATTATTTACAGATGATTTTTCAGGGGCAGTGTCAGTTTACTTTCTAAAACAGAAAAGTGACACCACAGAGGCCACAGCAAAGTTTCTAACTGACTGTGCACCATACGGCAGTGTTAAGTGCATTAGATCGGACAATGGCACCGAGTTCACAAGCAGTTCCTTCCAGTCTCTTTTACGGAAAAAGGGCATAAAGCATGAGACATCTGCACCATATTCTCCCCATCAGAATGGCACAGCTGAGAGGCAATGGAGAACTCTCTTTGAAATGGGGAGGTGCCTTTTACTAGAAAAAGAGCTGCCAAAAGAATTATGGCCTTACGCCATTCAAAATGCAGCACACACCCGCAACAGATGCTACAGTAACAGGACTAAAAGTACACCATATCAGATGTTAACAGGGAAAAGACCAGATCTCTCAAAACTGTGGATATTTGGGTCAGACTGTTATGCATACACACATAACCACAAGAAACTTGATCCCAGATGTGAAAAAGGAATATTTGTGGGTTATAGTAAAAATAGCCCAGCATACCTGGTTTATAACCCTCACACAGGAAAAGTGTCAAAACACAGACTCGTGAGATTTATCAAGAAGAACACTGTTGAACAACAAACACAGACTGATGAATATAACACAGAAATTCAGACTTATGAACATGTAGTGCCTTTAAAAGAAAGTACAGAACAACAAAATGAAAATGCAGCAGAGAACAGACCTCCTAGAGAAGAGGAAACCAGCACAAATGAACCAAACCCTGACATAGAAAGACATGAGGGTGATGAGCAAAACCAAACTGAGCGCTATCCTAACAGAGAAAGGAAACCTCCTAAATATTTAGAGGATTACACATCTAACTGCAAAGATTTAGCAAATGTAACCTCTGTAAGTGTTGATTATTGTTACAGAGCAACCTGTGGAATCCCCCAAACCTATAAAGAGGCGCTGATGTCACCAGAGGCACCAAGGTGGAAACAGGCAATGACAGACGAAATCAACTCTCTGAAAGAGAATGACACATTCGAACTGACTACTTTACCTACTGGTAGAAATACCATTGGAGGAAAATGGGTCTACGCCCTCAAAGAAAATGAACAAGGACAAATATTCAAAGCCAGGTTTGTAGCAAAAGGTTACAACCAGACACAAGGAATAGATTACCAAGAGACATTTGCACCAACAGCAAACATGACATCTGTGCGAACCCTAATGCAAATAGCAGTCCAGAATGATCTTATTATCCACCAAATGGATGTTAAAACTGCATATTTGCATGCTCCCATTGAGGAAGAAATATACATGGAACAACCAGAAGGTTTTGAGCAAACAGAGTCAGGAGAAAACTTGGTGTACAAATTAAAGAAATCCCTTTACGGGTTAAAACAATCAGGTAGAAACTGGTGCAAACTCTTGAATGACTACCTTGAACAAAATGACTTTGAAAGAAACCTTTCTGATCACTGTGTATACAGAAAGAACATTGGACATGAAACTCTACTGGTTATCATCTGGGTAGATGACTTGATCATTGCAGCTAGCAATACTAACTTGTTAAATACATTCAAAGAAACAATGAGGTCAAAGTTTAACATGAAAGACCTGGGGAAAATATCCAGTTTTCTTGGGATACAGTTTATACAAAAAGAGAGTGAAATCAGGATGAATCAGAAGAGGTACATTCAAAGAATGTTGGAACGCTTTGGGATGTCTGAATGCAAACCCAGATCCACACTGTGTGAACTAAAAATGGACACTACTACATGTGGAGGAAATGATGCAAATGAGACTGTTAACTCAAGAGAGTACAGAGAAATAGTGGGCAGTTTGATATATGCCATGACATGTACGAGACCAGATATAAGCTGGGTTGTTAGCAGACTATCTCAAACACTAGCTCAACCCACGAGAGAGGACTTAGTAACGGCAAAACAAGTCCTCAGATACCTAAAAGGCACAAACGACTTCGAACTGATCTTTAAGAAAAGCAGTGAGGATCTAGATCTAATTGCTTACAGTGACTCTGACTGGGCATCCTCTGTAAAAGACAGACGCAGTACAACAGGCTACTGTTTTGCACTTACTAAAGAGGGACCAGTAATATCTTGGAAAACAAAGAAACAGCCTACAGTGGCACTCTCAACATGTGAAGCTGAATACATTGGTCTTGCAACCACTACTCAGGAAAGCATGTATTTAACCCAACTGTTAAACGGCATGGACAGAAAAAGGTACACATGTACTAAACTGTTTGGGGACAACCAAGGGGCCATTGCATTGAGTAAAAACCCAGTGAACAGACAGAGGTCAAAGCATATTGATGTGAAATATCACTTCATTCGTGAAGCGGTAAATGAAAGGAAAATCTGCATTGAACACTGTCCATCAGAAGAAATGGCTGCAGACATACTAACAAAACCAGTTACAAGAGTGAGACTCAGAAAGTTTCAAAAATGGTTCTTTGGAAATGCATGAGATGCTATGGGTTAACAGCATGAGAACAAGGGGGGGGGGGGGTGTTAGATTTGTGTTCTCATGAGTAAATATATTAATTTATTTTATGTTGTGAAAGACGTTTTCTGATTGTCATTTTATTTTGAAAATGATTTTATTGTGGTGATTATAGATTACTTCACTTCCTGTTCCTGTTGTTCCGAAGCGCGAACTGCTGAAGTAATGTATGGTTTTCCCTCCTGTGTTGCTAACAATTAAAGAAACGGGGAAAGTAATCAACCACCAAGTGTGTGCATTATTAAGAGAACATGACCGAAGAAGAAGAAAACTCTTCGAGCTCAACAGTCTGACATTGTACCTCAATTAAAATGTGGCTAAGAGAACTGACTGCTCTGCTGCACATGGAGAGGATCAGCTATATATTAGAGCAGGTGTCGAACTCCAGGCCTCGAGGGCCGGTGTCCTGCAGGTTTTAAATGTGTCCTTGATCCAACACAGCTGATTCAAATGGCTAAACGACCTCCTCAACATCTCTTGAAGTTCTCCAGAGGCCTGGTAATGAACTAATCATTTGATTCAGGTGTGTTGACCCAGTGTGAGCTCTAAAACCTGCAGGACACCAGCCCTCGAGGCCTTGAGTTCAACACCCCTGTATTAGAGGATAAACTTAATAAGATCTTTGATGTGTGGCAAACTTTTTTAGATAAAACACATTTATTTTTGATTGATTGTAAACAACTTGAATAACTTAGTCCACCACCTAAGCGTTGTATTTCTGTTTATTACCAGTGTTGAAGACTAACAGGGTTTAAATATCTGAGACTCTTCACCTGCTGGTTTTTATAACTTAAGAAGCCTCTTGGATGAGAGGTAAAATGTCTTCATCTAAGTCCAGTCACCTTCTTTCCTAGCTCAGGAAAGCTGGAGCAGACCTATATATTCCTGGTCTCACTTGGAGCTTGATGCTGCCATGTCACTTTGTAATAACAACTCAAGCGGACTCCGGCAGGACCACAGTGGATTTACGCTGGAGCCATAAAGCGTCGGGGTGATGAGACGCAGATATTTAAATTTAATTTGGACAACAAGCTGTTGTCCTAAGAGAGAACAGGTCTTCATGTTATGCGTGCCGAATACTGGATTACAGTCAGTGCTTTGGAGTACTCCGGTGTGGCTACTAGAGCTCGCTCAGGTCTCTTGCTGATACTCTCTATGTAATCAGAGAGCTCATCATGTTATTCATCTCTTTTTCAGCCTCACTAAATGGTGTACTGATGGATTGCCACCATTATGATAAAGTAAAGGGAGACTAGCACCCGCTGATGTCCTTAATAAAACAGACTGGGATAGCACTGGGGGTGAGGTCAAGTGCTGTATGATGCCATTTCTAGTGACCTTTCTTGACCTGCTTAATCACATTCAAATTCTCCAGTGACTGAAAAAAGTCATTCCGACTTCAGTCGGCGGCTCTGTTCTCTCAGCCACAGGATGCCCATGTCAGCAACATTACCACACTCACACCCTGTTTGGCTGAATGAGTTGTGCCATTAGGCATGCATGCACCAAGAGCATGACCCAGTGACAGCAAAGGGGATAGTGATGTGCACAATTTTGGTCTGCAATGTCAGTGCTTCATAAAAGGTTGTTTCATTTTTTTACTGACCTTGGTTTGTTGTGCAGCTCAGCAGTGAGATCAGAACTAAAGAGAAATGACACTCAGGTTGATTTGAGCTGAACATAAAGAACAACTCCACACAAACCGCAGAAAACCTCTATGTGTGCTCTATTAAACATATCTGCTAATGCTTTGCATTCTGTGTTTTTTAACATTTCTTAACACATATAAGTTGTTTTTTTCACCACTAACTTGATATTAATGACGCTGCTAAGTTACAGTGTTTCCTCGACTCCTGAGCAAAGATAAAGAGTCAGTTCAGACCTGCAGTTGGTCCTCGTGGTGTTTGAACTTGAATTCAGCCTGATTTGTTTTTCATGTCTTCTCCTCCATCATCAGTTATCAGGAGAGCAGACAGTCAAAGTACAAGAATTCAAACAAACACAGAGATTCTACTTACAGAGCAGACACAGCACAGATGTTTCCTTCATCGTCCTTCTCACTCATTTGAGCTTCTTTTCATTTCTGTCACTGACACCAAGTAAAGCCCGCCCTCTTCCTCTGAGCACCAGCTTTCTATTGGTTCAAACACAGAGGTGGGTAACTGACTTTTTTCCTTTTTTAACAATAGAAGTTATAAAATAATGTAAACATATATCTAAAGGTACACTGTAACACTTCAATTTTATTTCAGAAACAAAAAAGAATGAATCACAATTCTGTTCTTTTAAACTTATGTACAAGGACTTGGACATGTAAAAAAAGTTTAAGTTGTGCACTGTTGTGACATAATCTAAATTTGACCAGTGAGATTACAATTCATGTCTATGATGCCCAAAAGCATCATATTCAACTTCATTGAATAAATTCAAATGTCCTCTGCTCTCAGTGATCTGTAGTTTGATTGATGAACAAATCCATGTCCATGTAGTTACGTCCCCCTCAGTGAGAGAGGCAGATATGAGCTGAAACACAGGAATCAAACCAGGGACGCTGCTGTTATGGAGCTGAACTGGAACCATTCAGACACTGAGGCCCTCTGAACACATTTTAATTACAGCTGTGCAGAGACACACTGATGACTGACTGGAACACTATGATTCACATTTTACATGAACACCATCCTCACACATGGTTTATATTTGGCCACTAGAGGGAGATGTTGCACTTTGAATACCAACACAGATACAAGCAGATCACCAGTGATGCTTTCAGAGTTTCTTTTGGCATGCTGTGCATGTACTGTTCATAATAAAATGGTTGTTTACTTTATTTCAAATATAGTCAGAGTTACAATGAGATCTGGACTCTTTGACTGCAGAGTTCATTCTACTTTCTGATCAGGCTGTAATATTTCTACTATAAGCTGTTTATTCTAGAGACAATGAATATATTTCATAAACACAGTCAGCAGTAAAAGTACAGTTTGATTACAGTCTGTACTTTGCTGATCCACAGACCAGCCAAGTTTTAGGTTTCCAGAGTCTCTTGCTCTTGCAAAAGCTGTCAACCCAGCAAATGTATTCATACAGAATTTTTTTTTACATAGTTTAAGACATACAATACAGATCAAAGTGATGCTCATGAAATACAGCATGCATATATTTCCCATTTTTAGTTAGAAGGAGATTTTGGGAGATTTTGTGTAGTAAAAAAAAAAGGTGCTGACATACAAACTGAGAAATGGAGTTTATCTGTCTTGTACAGAGTCTATGTACAGTCTGTGGGTGGAGGATGACACACAAAGATAATCACCATTAGCTGATAAGTTAGCACTCTCACACTCTAATTCTCATCCCACGGGGACAGTCTCAAAGTTATTTGAATGTTTTGTTACTTATCTTGGGTCTTCCTGCCTGTCCATAAGTTGCTTTGGACTGATTCTACATCACATAGCATCAAGATCAGCTGGTTAAACAAAAACGTTTATAGCCACATTAATCAGCTGAATAATGATTAAAAACATTGAGTGCCAGTATATGCAAATCTTAAGTATTAGGTAATTGCATTCAAAGTATGCAACGACGACAAGGATAAACAAAAGAGGGGGGATTGAAGACTCAAATAAAGTTTCATTGATGCAAGAAAGGAAACGTCTGACTCTGCAGCTACATTTAACACATTTGTGTGTTTGGTTTTATGATACTGCACTCTAACACTCAGTGTTCATGATCCATTTGTCTGCTGTAACTCAATGAGTATCACATAGAGTACTGCTGAGCTATAATTCATAGTATTTTATACGTTCATCATCACATAAAGTGTTTCTGTTGTCAGTTGGCTCAGTATCTGTAATTATTCTGTAACAAACGCACTCACTGATTAGGATATCATGAATCAGTGAGAACACTGAATTTCATGAACAACAGTTTTGTTCTTCCTTTAAACTAATTTCATGAAAATCCTGCCGATGAACAGACACAGCAGCTCCCAGAGTGACACTAACACAGTCTGGACAGGTGTCATGATGATGCTACAGACAGCAAGCAGCCCACAGGCTCAAGAGCCAGTTCTGTGAAAGTATAATAAAATGGATAAACAGTGAGACCAAAGTTATTAAGGTACTGTTAGAAGAATTCTCTTATAAAGTGAGACACTCAGAGTAATGAGCTTCAACGCATTTATTTACTTGCAAGGAAGCAAAAGCATTCACAGTGAAAGACAGCTGAGTTTTATTTATGCACTTCTTACAAAGTTATCCTGGGAACAGATGTGACACTCTCATAGAAAGCAGTTACACAGTGTCCACGAGTCTAACTGTGCTTTGGATGACAGATAGCACAGGGACCACACGACCTGAGAGGAAGAGATTAGAGGGAAAGAGAGAGCGATGCATTCAGCTTGCTGTAAAGAGTGCTGCGTAGCTCTATTTTCAGAGTCTTGCATAACTGTAACACTTTTCTAGCACTTAGCAATTAATCCATTCACTCAATAATCGACAAATTCACAAGAAAAATCATGTAAACCAAAACATTCCACAAACAAAAATGGAGTTTCATACATCATTCCTTCAAAAGCAAAACAGTGCAAATCATTTCAAATGTGTGGGCACATTTCAAAACAAATAAACAGCTTTGCTTGTTGTAACAAAAGGATCCTCATAACTCACGTACTTGATACTGTTTGGTTGAAACACCCTAAAACCTCAGGATACACTTTGACCCAGGTTAGCAGCATAACAGCAACTTTTATTAATGTGTGGATTAAGACATATTTTTAATGCTAAAGTATAATTATTGTTGTTATCCATGAAACTTCAAATTTACTGCTTTACAACAAAAGCAGAAATTTTAACAAAACTAAGTCACATTACTTTTTGGTTGATTAAGATGCTAAAACAGGAAACGTTTGTTTGTTTCCCTGACAACATTGGATGAAGATGTAGATGAACAAACACTGTAGTTCACATAGTCTGCAGGAGGTTGGATCAGACCTGCTCAGTGGTTTGTTTGCACTGATTCCAGGTCAGATCAGCTCTGCTTCACCTGTATGGGCTCAAATTGTGGTCATAAATATTTTGTGCTTGTAAATCAGGATTTGTATGTGTAAAAACAATTTGTGTGTGTAAAAACAATTTGTGTGTGTAAAAAAAGATTTGTGTGTGGACTTAGCCAAAAAATACGTGTGAAACTCTGCACTCAAGTTTCATGTAACAAGTATAAATTTTGACCCTGTTTTTCTTCCTTTCATCTGATTGGCCAATGTCAATCACAAATTTAACTATCCAATCAGAGAACAGATGGGTTTGGCTGTCGGAGGGGCGCTTTATGGAGCTTCAGGTCCTTGAAGGGTGATACAGTTTGAAGCTGGAGGATCTCTATATAAATATCTGATAGCAGTTAGGTCCCCTAACTTTCAGCAGCTGTTGAAAGGATAAAGTTGTGGTATATCAGTGGTTAGAAATACCATTATTACTTTAGGATTAGTTTAACACAAAGTCAGGGCTGACCCGGGACCATTGCTGTGAGTCACAGTGCGCAGCATAAAAGTCCTTTCACATCGGACGCAGGATGTGCTGCTAATGCTAACTGCTAACTAAAAGCCAAGGATCCAGAATTTGTTGCTGGCTGCTGGGCTCTGTGGGTTTTTTCAGCAGCTCTACCTGTACTAGATGCACCTGCTTCTTGTCTTTTCTATCTCTGACTTTATGTGAACTACAAGAGTTTGTTTTTTTTGCTGGTTCTTTAAATGTTCAATAAAAACATGTATGCTAATTCACAACGAAGAAAGCTTTGTAACCATCCCCAATAGTGAAGACTGTCATTTCCACAATACTGCCCCGCCCCCCCACCCTAGGTCCACAGCGCTGTTGAAAAGGCTCTGGAGGTCCCTGTATTAAGCATGTAAACCTGTGACACATAAATCACCAAACTTAGACACCACAGACTGTTTTCCTTCGTGGTGATGAAGGAAAACGCTGGGCTGGCATGTATAAGGGCATTTATTCCCTTCTAGGACCTGAAGCTCCATAAAGCACCCCTTCAATAGCCAAACCCACCTGTTCTTTGATTGGATAGTTAAATTTGTGATTGACATGACATTGGCCAATGAGATGAAAGGAAGAAAAACAGGGTCAATATTCGTACTTGTAACTTGAAACTTGAGTGAAGAGTTTCACACGTATTTTTTGACTAAATCCACACACAAATCTTTTTTACACACACACACACACACACACACACACACACACACACACACACACACACACACACACACACACACACAAATTCTTTTTACACATACAAATCCTGATTTACAAGTACAAAATATTTATGACCACAATTTGAGCCCATACACCTGGTTCAACAAGTCAGAAAACTTCAAATGTAAATAAAGCTCCACAGACAGAAAACAAATGAATCAAGACTGAATTAAGAAAAACATTCAGTAATACTGTTTGTAAAACAATGAACAAACACATTTGCCACATAAGACAAATCACTTCACAGGCTGAAGTGATGTGTGAGCGGTGTTGTGAGAGAGAAATCTGCACCTCTAAGGTAAATAAACCAAAGTGTCTGAGGACAAGGAAAAAGCACAGCTTTCTGAAATGTTTGCGTGATGACTGATATCATTACTTCATCCTATGAGACTCACTGTGGCTCAAAGAAAGAAGGAAACAGCTGGAGAACAAACTGAACCTGATGTGCAATCGACATGGCAAACAGACAAGATAAGATGTGTTTGAAATAAAATTTTATAAAAACTCTGAATCATTTCATTTAATATCTTATTGTTATGTACTGACTTTATCTCTGCCTTACAGTTTTTGAGTCTCTGTAGTTCACAGAGTGTCTGACAGACAGAGACACACTAACACAGTCTGAACAGCTTTGATGATAATCAGAGGGATTTAACATCAAACCAACTCTGGGCGTGTTTGAGGTCTGTCTGCTGGATGATCAGATCCTCTGTCTGTACCTCAATGTTCACTGACAACACTGAGAGTCTGAACAGCAGCAGGAGAAAAACTCTGAGACATTTCAAACAGGCTGCAGTTCATCAGGACGCTGCCTCTGCTGTTGTTTATGTTTTCTGTAGATCAAAAATCCAACAACAGCAACAACAAGCAGCACAGCAGACACTGACACACCGACTTTCCATCCTGATTGACCTGCAGGTAAGAAACAGATGTTCAGAAAAAACAAGCATAAGAAACAAGCAGGAATAGAACAGAACAGAATAGCTCTTTTTAGTCGTTGAACACGTAAAACCAAATGTGCTGGAATAAAATATAAATAGCTGAGAGCAGGAATAAATAGCAAACAGGAGAAATATCTATAACAACAAGATAAAGGCACATATTAGAGAACAACATAGTTGCAGCAAAGTGCTTTAAAGTAGTGCAAAGAAAAGACTTTGTCCGAATAGAGTTCATGTGTGTTTGCCTGAGTGATGATGGAGGTACTCAGACCATGGCTCAGATCGGTGATACGGGTCTGCAAGCGTGGGATGTGGAGGGACAGTGTTGGTTAACAGTGCAAATGGCCGAGAGGAAGAAGCTGTTAGTGAGTCTGGAGGTTTGGGACTTGATAGACCTGAGGGGTCAACCAGAGGGCAGCGGGTCAAACAGGTGGTGGGCGGGGAACAAAGGGTCACCTGTGGTGGTCCTGGTCTTCCTGAGACAGGAGGATCTAGTGATGATCCCCAGGGGTTGCAGAGGGCAGACAATGACTTTTTGGGCAGTGGTAATTACCCTCAGTGCAGCCTTGTTCTCAGTTGTGGCCCTGTGTAGCAAACACCCAGGCAGCAGGAGAACACACTCTCCACTGAGGAGCAGCAGAAGGCCAGCAGCAGCTTCTGGTCCAGGTTATTCTTTCTCCGGACAAAGAGCAAGTGCAGTTGCTGCTGGGCCTTGGGAGTTGGTGTCCAGGTGAGATCAGTGGAGTTATGGGTGCCCAGAAACCTGAAGGTGGTGACAGATTCCAAGAATCCATCCATTTTCTTCCACTTATCCTGGGCTGGGGTGCGGGGGCAGCAGCTTAAGCAGAAAAGCCCCGACCCAGCCACCTTCTCCAGCCTTTCCAGAAGAGCACCAATGCATTCCCACGCCAGCTGATGGATATTATCTCGTCAGCGTGTCCTATTTCTACCCTGGGGCGTCCTCCCTGTGGGACATGCCCAGAACACCTCACCCAGGAGGCGCCCACAAGGCATCCTAGTCAGTTGCCTGAAACACCTCAGTAATAAGTAAATAAAAGTTTATTTGTATAGCACCTTTCAAGATAAAAATGACACAGGCTGAGGAGTGTGATCCCCTACAGATGGTCGGTCAGACTGACTGAGGATGCTTAGGAAGTCTGTGATCAAAGAGCAGGTGGCAGAGGGGATCTGAATCCTAACATAACTCTTCCTGATCTCCATTTGGCTCAGTGCTCTGTGAAAGGTGTTGATGCCGGCATCCTCCGTGGACCTACTTGCTCTGTAAGCAAACTAGTGGGACAAGATGGCAGTTCGTATGGTAGTATGCAGTGGCACAGAACTCCCAACTACTGCGCACCTTTTTTGTATATTTGATACCTTTTTCTTACATTTTCCTGCAACACACTGATCACTTTCAGTCGTTAGGAACTAATAGAAATTGCCCACCACCGGAACTTGGACTTTGGACGGACAGTATCCTACCCGAGATTGTAAAAGCACCATGTGCTGTGTGGGTTAGTTTGGGAACAGACGGCACAGGGAGAGAAAATAAAAGCAGGATGCAGAGCTGGCTATCATATCCAGCTGCGATAACAACATAATCACTTCCAACTTATAATCAGTAAACAGCAACCAGGAAGCAGCTTCACCTCTGATCACACACACACTGAACTCTACTCACTCACCTGGAGGATCAACATGCAGGTAGACACTGGTGATGAGACTTAAACTTTCTCTCTGTCTCTGAACACGACAGTCGTATGTTCCAGTGTCATTAATCATCACATTGTTCAGAATCAAAGACACGTCTCCATCCTTCATCTGTCTGTCCCGTAGATCCACTCTGTTCTTAAAAGATGGATGCTGGTTTTCTAGATCGAACTGCCCATTCTGCTGCAAAAGAACATGTTGTGGCTCCAGGTCAGCTCGGCTCCACTCTACAACTATGATCTTGTTGATGCTGTTTGGAGCTCGACATGTCAGAGTCACGTCCTGTCCACACTCAGCTGTGATGGTTTTCTGGTCTGAAAGAGGAAACAACACAGGAGAAAGGTTAAAGGTCAAATTACAACGGTTCACTTCTACAGCAGCCAAACAAACAAAAACACACCAACACATCACTTTTAATTTAAACATTTGATGAGCTGGGACAACATCCTCATTTGGATTTGACAGTGGTGGATGGTTTCTCAGTTTAGGTCATGCTTCATAATAAGTGCCCAAATGCAGGACTTGTTTCTAGAAGGATGTTAGAGTCACCAGTTCAAGCAGATGATGTTCTTTAGGATTATTTGTCACTCCTGCTTATATGTTGTAGATTGTAGCTGCTTTAATCCACAAAGAGCAGAAAAGCATCAGAAGCAGCAGCCTGATCACAGCCTGAACACAAAGAAAACAAATCTACTGGAGCTCACAACACTGGTTATTATGGGACTCTTTTGGAGGGCACTCTTTCCCCACACTGCACAGCTACACCTGAACTTCAGCTTCCTCCACCTAAAGCTCCAAATTTGACCCTTATTATTCATAACAGTATCTACAGTAAATGAGGAGATTACTGTGCATGACAGTAGCTGTGTTTTGTATAAACACTTATACAGTGAAGCGTGCTGATAATATGAATAGTATGAAAATTGCTCTCAGGGAAATATATTTAATATGCAGCCATTACTTCCTGTTTTATGCCAAAGTTAAATCTCACCTGCAGAGACGAACACGGCAAACATCAAAGTGAATGACGGAATTACAGCGGACATTTCCGGTGTTCTGACTCTTAGTTTGTTCTAAATGTCTCAGTCTGTCCTGGGATTAAAATTTAGGCTGAAAGAAAGCAATTGGATCAGGAACGTTTGTTTTAAGGAAGTTGTGACGTTGTGACGATTGGTACGCTGCACTGCGGGGTCGAGTAGAAACAAGCGCGTCACACCAGAAGAGGTGAAGTCGAAAGAAAGTTTTATTCTTTCTGTTCTTGAACCATCCTCGCAGGAAAAATCTAAACCTGCTTCACGTGTCAGTCGTCATGTATGAACACTTTTTGTCTTTGAAGCAGAAGTTTTTGTCTCTGCACCGAGTTTGTTTGCCACAGCAAGTTTCGAGCTCACATCCTGCTGCAACCTCTTCCTGCTGCGATTTAGGCTTCAGCTCCGAGCAGCTTATCAAACAACACCGCGACACAACTCTGACTAACCTGAGAACCAGCAGCAACTTGCACCAGTTTACAAAACCAGTAGCCTGTAAATCACCAGTCCATCCAGTGCTGTCCGATTAAAGAACAAAGACTCATCAGTTTTAGAATTTGAGGTTTTCTGCTAAATTTCCTCCTTTTCTATGGAGGTGAATTGTAAAGTGAAACCTTCAAACTGATTTTTTTTAGCTTTTCTTTTAGCTTAAAAGACTAAACGTGAGTTTTAGAAAAAGAAAGAAAACACTTACTGTTGTTCTGAAGGACGTCTGGAACCCTCGAAGGCCTCTGTGGTCACCAGGGTGGAAAATCTGAAAGAAAATAAAACACACACATTAGATTTCTTTGTCTCTGTCACAGCTGCATCACAGACACGGACGTCCACACAGACCCACCCAGCCTCGCGTGTCCTTCACACACACAGACAAACTAAATCAATATAAAAATAATTCTTTGAGAAACATAACAAATTTAACCAGAGTGACACTCAGTTTGTTTTATAACAGTTAAATCTCACCTGCAGAGACAAACATGAAGCCTCATCGAACATCAGCAACGTGGAGCAGAGTGACGCAGTTACAGCAGACATTTCCGTGTCTCTGCTGCTGCTGATCTGACTCTTAGTTTGTCCTAAATGTCTGAGTCTGTCGGTATTTTCACCGAATAACTGAACCTGAGTTTAAATCTGACGACACAAGTTTAAATTTAAGGTTTAAAATAAAGCTGAAAGTCACTGACTGTTAGAACAGATCTCAGATCTGTCGTTCAGCCGCTCGGTCAAACTCCACACTTCAACGGTGTAACGTCTCGTACGGAAGTGACGTTGAAGTGACGTCGACCAATAAAATTATCGAGCAATGATTTCATGGTTCAGGATTTACAGGGTTAACGTCCGCTAGAAAGGAAATGACATTTTAAATGAAGTCTCACTCAGTTTTGAAACAGTTTTTCTGTTCAAACATTTTTGTGGGTGGATGTTAACCAAACTGTAACCATGACAACTGAAACCTTTTACCTAAAACACTGAAAATGATGTTAGAAAAAGACAGCAAACACTTACTGTTGTTCTCGGGAAATCTGTTAAACCCTCAAACTCTCTTCTAATCATCAGGATGCAACAAAAATCCATATAAAGTTAAAAAGCGTGAGGTTGGTATAATCCATCTGCTTTCTCTGTAGGTCAAAAGGAACCTACTGAAGGTTTATTCAACACAAGCAATTAGAAAAAATAGTAAATTAAAATACTGCGTGGGTGAACTCGACTGTGTACAACCAGCTGAACTAACCTGTCTGTCGTTTTGCTTTGACTTCCTGTTTTACAGACATCTGATTAGCAAATCCATTCAACCCACAGTCGACCACAATTGCAAAGTGACAGACGAATTAAAGTAACAGGAAATGAACCTGGAGAGAAAACCTTTCACTCTGTCTGTCAGTTAATTGAAATAAACTTGTTCTAATGAATAAAGTCAAAGGTCATGACCTCCTGCACAGCTCTTCTGGAGAACTTTGTCCATCTTTGATTGTCTTTAAGTTGTGTTGGAGCCACAGAGAGCAAATCTTTGTTCTTCATGGAGAACCAGTGAGGCTGTTTGAACTTTCCTATGAAACATCAGTGCAGGAGTCTCTCAGTACATCTGTTTACAGTGAGGACAAAGAAGCAGCAGAAACACACACAGAGAAAACATGTAGAGACAGGCAGTAGCAAATAGTCCGCAGGGAGAGAGGGCATGCATCAGCTGCAGCACTTCCTGGAAATCACATGATTGTAATCACTAAACAGCTAAAAGAGGTCATTAACACTTAATGTTGTTCTGAAGGGTCTCTGAGACCCTCAAACACTCTTCTGATCATCAGGATGGGAAAACAGTTTTGGAAGTTTTATTCCACACAAAGAAAAGTTTTTGAAAAATGAAAACAGTTCTTTAGAAAGCAACAAGTTCAAATCTGTGGGTAAACTGCACTGTGCCCCAAGTAAGCACAGACCAACTTCCTGTTATCTCCCTTTGATGTTATGTCTATACAGACACGTCTTATATCTGCAGTGCCCATCACATGTCTGAGTAAGAAATCTTGATGAATGTAGCTGAAATATGTGTGTGGGTTGCCATGACAACAGTAGAAGAGCGTCTGAGATCGGAGCCGGAGATCCAGAGCCGGGACTGTGGCAGCCAGAGGTGGGGGCGTGCCACCCAAAATGAGGCTAAGAAGGAGCTATGGCTTGCTCCTTCATGAGCGAGGCTAGGCGGTTTGGGAGTAGGAACATGAGGAGTGGAGAGGGCACGTGTAGAGCCAAAACATCGAGCACGGGCCTACTCCACTCTGTGTAACAGTATACGTGATAAGCAGGGGTTTCACTGCCTAATAAAGCAAGTTGAGAGCCCAAGCAGAGCAGACATTGATCACTCCAATCCTCTAAAGGTATGGAAATGCCACACTAAACAATTTTGAGATGTAGGGGCTGCCATACTGCATGATCAAAACAAAGGGGCGCAGTGACCTACACCTGTTTTCACACCTTGGCTCATGTGATTGTGTAGAGGAACATTAGGGGGTCCTTTGTCCCTCTTGGGTGGGGATATTCCTACAGGGCTTAAATCTGGGACTCTCCACCATTTGACCCTTAGTACTGAAGAAGTTTCTTGGGTGAGAGGTGAAAGATCTTCAAGCAATTGAAAGAAGTTCAGATGCTTTTCTTTCAAAGCTCCTTAGACTACGATGCCTGAACGATGCCCAGAAGTAGCAGAACGACAGTCTTGATATGATAGAGAAGTTGCATTAAAGTGATGTTTGATATGTTGGATCAATAAAATGTGAATTTCTTTAGAAATTATTTCATGGTTCAGGATTTACGGGGTTAGCATCCACTAGAAAGGAAATGACATTTGAAATTAAGTCTCACTCATTTTTGTGGGTGGATGTTAACTGAATTGTAACCATGGCAACTGAAACTTTTTACCTAAAAGACTGAAAACGATGTTAGAAAAAGACAGCAAACACTTACTGTTGTTCTCAAGAGATCTTGTTAATCGTCCAAAACTCTTCTGATCATCAAAATGGAAAACAAAGATTGATATAAAGATGAATATAAAAAACAATGTGAGGTTGGTATAATCCATCTGCTTTCTCTGTAGGTCAAAAGGAACCTACTGAAGGCTTATTCAAAACAAGCAATTAAAAAACTAGTAAATTAAAATACTGCGTGGGTGAACTCGACTGTGTACAACCAGCTGAACTAACCTGACTCTTGTTTCGTTTGACATCCTATTTTATAGACGCATCTCAGACATGTCTGCTTAGCAAAACCACTCAACCCACAGTCGACGACTGCAAAGTGACAGACGTATTACAATAACAGGAAATGAACCTGTAGAGACCACCATCCACTCTGTCTGTCAGTTAATTGAAATAAACTTGTTCTAATGAATAAAGTCAAAGGTCATTACCTCCTCCACAGCTGTTCTGAAGAACTTTGTCCACCTTTGATTGTCTTTAAGTTGTGTTGGAGCCACAGAGAGCAGATCTTTGTTCTTTATGCCAGCGGTCCCCAACTTTTTTTGTGCCACGGACCGGTTTATGCCCAACATTATTTTCACGGACCGGCCTTTAAGGTGTTGCGGATAAATACAACAGAATAAAACTAGTACCGGTACCAAAAAAAAAGAAGATTTATTCATAACACACGTGAAAAGACCCAGGAAAACCGAGTTAACACTAAAAAGGATAACAAAATAACGCTGAACACCGATAAAAACCCTGAAAACCATACATTTCACACCTGAGCCTCAACTCTCACGGCCCGGTACCAAACGACTCACGGACCGGTTGGGGGTTGGGGTTGGGGACCGCTGCTTCATGGAGAACCAGTGAAGCTGTTTGGACTTTCCTATGAAACATCAGTGCAGGAGTCTCTCAGTACATCTGTTTACAGTGAGGACAAAGAAGCAGCAGAAACACACACAGAGGAAACATGTAGAGACAGGCAGCAGCAAATAGTCCGCAGGGAGAGAGGGCATGCATCAGCTGCAGCACTTCCTGGAAATCACATGATTGTAATCACTAAACAGCTAAAAGAGGTCATTAACACTTAATGTTGTTCTGAAGGGTCTCTGAGACCCTCAAACACTCTTCTGATCATCAGGATGGAAAAACAGTTTTGGAAGTTTTATTCCACACAAAGAAAAGTTTTTTGAAAAATGAAAACAGTTCTTTAGAAAGCAACAAGTTCAAATCTGTGGGTAAACTGCACTGTGCTCCAAGTAAGCACAGACCAACAAACTGTTATCTCCCTTTGATGTTATGTCTATACAGACACGTCTTATATCTGCAGTGCCCATCACATATCTGAGTAAGAAATCTTGATGAATGTAGCCGACGCTGAAATATGTGTGTGGGTTGCCATGACAACAGCAGAAGAGCGTCTGAGATCGTTATAGTTTTTCTATTTGTTTTCTTTATTTGGTACTCATGTTTATGTGTTATATACTTGTGCACTTTGTGAAAAGAAGTAAGTGGCTGAGATGGATGTCATATTGATAGCATCTTACCTGTTTCTAGTTTTCACGGTGCGCCGTGATTGTGAGAGGAATAAAAAGGAACTGTGGACGTGAAGCGTGGATTCTTTTGACCAGAGTAGATACACAAAGCAACAGGAAGTGAACTTGTTTCCATAAAACAGGTTGAACACATGTGCAGAGACAACGCCCCACTCTGTTTGTGAATTTAGATCATCTTGGTCTGATTAATAAAAGGTCGTGACCTCCTGTACAAACACAAAACAGAAAAAAGGACAAGACTCTACAGGCCTCAGTGAACAGGGAAAAGATGAAGGGAGATGTGTAAAAATAACTCAGTTGTTTGGTGGCTATTGCGGAGCTTCCACAGATTCAGTAACATTAGCAAGTGGTTTTGGCCAGCAGATGCAACACGCTGTCAGGTGGATGACAGAAAGGCAGGAGGAGCAGAGACTATTTTGAAAAGGGTCTTGTGTTCTGTGTTCATGTGGTTAGTTTTATTCTTTCCTGTGCATCGTTATGTTTATCCTAATCAGCGGATTCCTCATGTGTCTCCACTTCCCCTGATCGCCTCATGTGTGTATTTAGGTCCCCTGTTTTCTAAATGTCTTTGTCAAGTCGTCTGTTATCCCCACCATTGTCTTAGTCATTGCTATAGTCACAGTCCTAGAGCTTCATAGTGTTTGTTTCGTAGTGTTTTTTAGTTTGCTTAGGGTTACATGTTTAACTCCTGCCATCATCCAAATAAAGGATTGCTTTTGTTTAAACCTGCAACTCTTCGTCCACATCTACTTTTGGGTCCTGTTTCAAAAACACACCGGCGCACCCCGCCGTGACAGATTGTCCCGTATTTCAGCTACAATGAAAAAGACACAAAGCTGGAGTTATTCTGTGTTTACGCTGCACAGCTGCCTCTTCTTCTCTCATTTGCCCTGCCATGCTGTTTATTGATGTGGTAAATGAATGGTTTATGAAAATATATCTAAATCTGTCATCAGTAATCAGTAATGGTCATGTCTCACCTCTAGTCTTCTCTGTCTTAATTTCAGGTTTTCACCATGTGTTGTAGATAGTTCAGGAGGTTAACTTGACCAAGCAGTCTATTTTCAGGTACTGTTTAGAATACCAGGATAGGGAGGATGGTGTAGGTTTAAGTTTATTAGACTGATGCATATGTACCAACAAGACTGTACATCACTGTGACAACAGCGTTTGTTTTCATTCAAAGGCTTTATGGTTTTTCCTATAATACCTGGTGGGCCGGTCTCTAGTCAAAATGCCCGGGCCAGTACAGCCCTGTGTGTGTGGACGGGTATTACTTATTGTCCTGGGTAGGGATGGGTATCAAAACCTGGTTCTTGTTGAGAACCGGTTCCCACTGTTTCAATTCCTTGGAATTGTTCGCCTTTTTTGCAATCTATTCCCTTATCAACTCCAGTCTACCTGAATGACGTCACCACGTTGCGGAGCGTCATTTACCTGGCAGGAAACTTGGCGCCTAAGCGGCTCAAAGGCTCAAAAGTTTGGTTATACTTTACGAGAACAGATCACAACAGGGCAACTTGCAATACTTGCAAAGTAGATATTTCATTTAATGGAGGAAACACTACGAATATGCAAAAGCATTTGCTCACAAAACACGCGATAACCTTAAATGAATGTCGTGTTTTTAATTCCGCTCCGGCCTCGTGAATCTCAACCCAGCAGCAGCGGTAACGTTTGCACGCCCTCTCCCGTTAATGCGGCAGGTAAATAATCAACTAACAGTGCATATTATGTTAGCGCGATCTGCGTTATTACAAAACCTGCCATTACTGTGCATTTAGGTGACCATGATGTAAACACTGTCACTAAGTAGAAAACCAGCAGAGTGATACACCTCCTGTTGTCAGGCCTGCAGGTTTATCCCTGTGCTGTTCTGTCTTTTGGTGGAAAAACATGTTTTTTACTGGCACACATCATTTGTGGGGCATCTTATTGTGACACCTGATTGTTCTCTTATTTTAGTTTTAGTAATATTTTTAAATGGTTGTACAAAATGACTTCTCTGCTAATCACAGTTTGGCCATAACGAACACCCTGTTCGAACATAAGAGTGTCCATAAGTGCACGTGGCACCAGGGTGCTCTAGGCCGTAGGTCGATGATCGATTTTGTAATCGTATCACCAGACCTGCGACCATATGTTCTGGACACTCGGGTAAAGAGAGGGGCTGAGCTGAGATGAGTTGGATCAGGTGGCGGGGGAGGACGCTGGACAAACCTGGTGCACCTAAACACGTAGTGAGGGTGTGCTGGGAACGTCTAGCAGAGGCCCCAGTCCGCGAGATCTTCAACGCACACCTCCGGCAGAGCTTCAACAGCATTCCGAGGGAGACTGGGGACATTGAGTCCGAATGGACCATGTTCAGCGTCTCCATTGCCGAAGCTGCTGCATTGAGCTGCGGCCGCAAGGTGGTTGGTGCCTGCCGTGGTGGTAATCCCCGAACCAAATGGTGGACACCAGAGGTGAAGGGAGCCACCAGGCTGAAGAAGGAGTCCTATCGGGCTTGGTTAGCCTGTGGGACTCCGGAGGCAGCCGACAGGTATCGACAGGCCAAGTGGAATGCGGCTCGGGCAGTGGCTGAAGTAAAAACTCGGGTGTGGGAGGAGTTCGGAGAGGCCATGGAAAAAGACTTTCGGACTGCCTCGAAGAGATTCTGGCAAACCATCAGGCGTCTCAGGAGGGGAAAGCGGTGCTCTACCTGAACTGTGTATAGTGCTGGCGGAGTGCTGCTGACGTCGACTGAGAAAATGGCCAGGCGGTGGAAGGAATACTTCGAGGACCTCCTTAATCCCACTGACACATCTTCCGAGGAGGAAGCAGAGTCTGGGGATGAGGGGAATGACGCACCAATTTCCGGGGGCGAGGTCACTGAGGCAGTTAAACAACTCCTTGGTGGCAGAGCCCCTGGTGTTGATGAGGTCCGCCCCGAGTTCCTGAAGGCTCTGGACGTTGTAGGGCTGTCCTGGTTGACACGCCTCTGCAATGTTGCGTGGAGATCAGGGGCAGTACCTGTGGACTGGCAGACCGGGGTTGTGGTCCCCATCTTTAAGAAGGGGGACCGGAGGGTGTGTTCCAACTACAGGGGGATCACACTCCTCAGCCTCCCTGGGAAAGTCTATGCCAGGGTGCTGGAAAGGAGAGTTCGTCCGTTAGTCGAACCTCGGATACAGGAGGAACAATGCGGTTTTCGTCCTGGTCGCGGAACACTGGACCAGCTCTTTATCCTCTCGAGGATACTTGAGGGTGCATGGGAGTTTGCCCAACCAGTCTACATGTGTTTTGTGGACTTGGAGAAGGCATTCGACCGTGTCCCTCGAGGTGTCCTGTGGGAGGTGTTGCGGGAGTATGGGGTGTCTGGCCCATTGCTATGGGCCATTCGATCCCTATACAACCCTTGTAAAAGCTTGGTTCACATTGCCGGCAATAAGTCGGTCTCGTTCCCGGTGGATGATGGGCTCCGCCAGGGCTGCCCTTTGTCTCCGGTTCTGTTCATAATTTTTATGGACAGGATTTCTAGGCACAGCCAAGTGGCGGAGGGCTTTCGCTTTGGTGGCCTCAGAATCTCATCTCTGATTTTTGCAGATGATGTGGTTCTGTTGGCTTCATCGGGTGAGGGCCTCCAGCTCGCACTGGAACGGTTCGCAGCCGAGTGTGAAGCAGCGGGAATGAGGATCAGCACCTCCAAATCTGAGGCCATGGTTCTCAGCGGGAAAAGGGTGGAGTGCCCACTCCGGTTCGGGGATGAGTTCCTGCCCCAAGTGGAGGAGTTCAAGTATCTCGGGGTCTTGTTCGCGAGTGATGGGAGAAGGGAGCCGGAGATCGACAGACGGATTGGGGCTGCAGCTGCAGTAATGCGGACGCTGCACCGGTCCGTCGTGGTGAAGAGGGAGCTGAGTGTAAAAGCGAAGCTCTCAATTTACCGGTCGATCTACGTCCCTACCCTCACCTATGGCCACGAGCTGTGGCTAGTGACCGAAAGAACGAGATCGCGGATACAAGCGGCAGAAATGAGCTTCCTCCGAAGGGTGGCTGGCCTCTCCCTTAGAGATAGGGTGAGAAGTTCGGCCATCCGGGAGGGGCTCAGAGTAGAGCAGCTGCTGCTCCACATCGAAAGGAGCCAGCTGAGGTGGTTTGGGCATCTGACAAGGATGCCCCCCTTGTCAGATGCTACAATGTAGCTTGCCATCACCTGTGTGTGACTGGGTGGATGACTGAATGTAGTGTAAAGCGCTTTGGGGTCGATAGGGACTAAGTAAGGCCCTATACAAATACAGGCCATTTACCATTTTAAGTTGTGTTGGAGCCACAGAGAGCAAATCTTTGTTCTTCATGGAGAACCAGTGAGGCTGTTTGGACTTTCCTATGAAACTTCAGTGCAGGAGTCTCTCAGTACATCTGTTTACAGTGAGGGAGAAAAAAGCAGCAGAAACACACACACTTTCATCTGAATGAAAAAAAACCAAACAAAATTATAATGTATTTAAAAATAAACCTAATATACACCCCCTTGGCTAGCCCAACTGCAGAAACACACTGGTGATCCGCAGCTAGACAAAGGGCCTCCTCCGAGTGGTGTAAAACAAAAACAAAATATACATTAAAATAAATGAATCCTTCAATCTAGAGCATGTATCCAAGTCCTCTAATTGGATGATTCAGTCCATTAATGCCTTCTATATCTGGCATGTACGGCGCCACTGTGCTCTAGAATGTTAACTTCTAGGAAGCTGGCAGCAGAAAGTATTACATATATTACTTATATTACAAGATTTTTTGTAAAACGCCAAAAAAAACCCCGCAAAACAACTTAAAAATTCTTTATAATGCTGTTTTTCTGTAACATGTTAAACACAACATTGTGCCACAATCACTGATGGATGAAATATGACTCACTGACTCCTTTTTAGGTTTATTCAACACAAGCATTTTTAAATGTGAACAATTAAAATAATGTAGCAAGTTAATCTGTAGGTGAACGGATCTCAGATGAACAAAGCTGATTCAAATTACTCCTGTTTCACTTTGACATCCTGTTTTTACAGATGCATCTTAGATATCTGTAAACCATTTAACCCACAGTCAGCCTCATTTGCAATGTATTACTGTAACAGGAAATGACCTTGTTTCAAAGAAAACAGGTCGGTGTATAGAGACAACCCTCCACAGTGTCTGTCAGTGAAATAAAATGAACTTGGTCTAATGAGTAAAGGTCATGACCTCCTGTGCAGCTGTTCTGGAGAACTTCGTCCAACTCTGATTGTCTTTAAGTTGTGTTGGAGCCACAGAGAGCAAATCTTTGTTCTTCATGGAGAACCAGTGAGGCTGTTTACAGTGAGGGACAAAGAAGCAGCAGAAACAGACGAGCAGTAACCGTTTATAATGGAGGTGATTTTCTTCAATATGTTGTATCAGATAAAGTCTGGCAGTTTTTCTTGAATTTGTTTAATATATGTTTTCACAGATGAAAGCATCCAACAGTAAAACAGGCTCAGTGTCTCTCCAGAATCTGCTGTGTAGCAGGGTTTTTCATTTTCTCTTGACTGGATTGTTCAGCCTGAATTGCTGTGTGTTGCTGACCTACAGCAGACAAGAGCTTGTGGAAATTACTCCAGTAGTTTTGTCGCCGATCTCGACTCATCCCAGAGATCTCCAGAACACCAGAGGCTGCCCACTATTCCCGGCCGGGCGGATGTGCATGCAGGTGGTGCCAAGAATGTAAACAAAGGTTGGGTTGGTGTAGAGGGCTCTGGGCTAAGCTAAAGCTAACACCACCTTGCTCCCTTTGTTCAACATTTTCCTCGCCAGTGTCCATTCTCTGACAAACAAAATGGATGAGATATAGAGCTCCCTCACCAACAACAGACAGATTATGGACTCAAATGGCATGTTTTTCATCGAAACATGGTTTAACAACAGTTGCCCGGCTGCTATTGAGTTAGTAGGACACCAGATACTGAGCTGACAGGCTAGCAGATGACTCTGGCAAGACCAGAGGTTGTTGTACCATATCACCCTATTAGAGCACTTTGCTCTCACACTGCAGGCCTACTTGTTGTTCCTAGAGTATTTAAAAGTAGAATGGGAGGCAGAGCCTTCAGTTTTCAGGCCCCTCTTCTGTGGAACCAGCTTCCAGTTTGGATTCAGGACACAGACACTATCTCTACTTTTAAGATTAGGCTGCAAACTTTCCTTTTTGCTAAAGCATATAGTTAGGGCTGGACCAGGTGACCCTGAATCCTCCCTTAGTTATGCTGCAATAGACGCAGGCTGCCGGGGGATTCCCATGATGCATTGAGTTTTTCCTTTCCAGTCACCTTTCTCACTCACTATGTATTAACAGACCTCTCTGCACTGAATCATATCTGTTATTAACCTCTGTCTCTCTTCCACAGCATGTCTTTATCCTGTTTTCCTTCTCTCATCCCAACCGGTCGCAGCAGATTGCCCCGCCCCTCCCTGAGCCTGGTTCTGCTGGAGGTTTCTTCCTGTTAAAAGGGAGTTTTTCCTTCCCACTGTTGCCAAAGTGCTTGCTCATAGGGGGTCATATGATTGTTGGGTTTTTCTCTGTATCTATTATTGTACGATTCACTGCTCAATATAAAGCACTTTAAGGTGACTGCTGTTGTGATTTGGCGCTATATAAATAAAATTGAATTGAATTGAATAGGTTCTCGTCAAACACGTTCCTGAAACCACAGTAATTACTCCCTTTGGCCTTCTCGAGTTTTTGCACATGTTGTTTTGCCTGAAAAGTGTTGCCATGACTTTTCAGTGATTGATAGACTGTATTGCCTTTCATCTTCGTGTACCTGGATCAGAGGTTTTAGATGTGTCCTTGATCCATCACAGCTGATTTAAATGGATAAATTACCTTCTTAACATGTCTCAGAAAGTTCAGATTGGGACACAAACCTTCCAGAGGACAAACTAAGCAGATGTAAGGACGATTGAGGAAGATTGTATGATTTCTATACATTTTACATCAGATGACTACTTTGGTTGTAAAATTCAGATAATTATTTATTAAAAGCTAGACATTTTAGCAGCTTTTATGGCTGTGGCTCCACCTATCATCAGCTGATATTAAATAAAATAATAATAGAAAGTTATATAAAATAAATTGTAACAACAGCTTATCAAGCTTAAACCTGCTGCTATTGTTTAGCGCAACATCTGCTGGTTTCATTTTTCTGGCGTAAACAAGAGTGACTTGCATCACAAAAACCGATCAGCTGATCATTGATCAGTTTCATTGTTGAAGTAGCAACAGGAGAGGGAAAGGGAGGGAATGAGAAGAAGAGACAGCTGCACAGCATAAAGACAAAGGATAACTCCAGCTTTGGGTCTTTTTTTCATTCTAGCTGAAGTACGAATTGTGTTTCTTTACATCTCAATACAATTTTCTTCGTTTGTCTGTGATAAGATTGCTTTCAGAGCCGTTGCCCAAGCATGGGGGAGGCTGAATCAGACCTCCTCAGCTGTACTTGGTTCAGCCCATAGTTGATCATGACCAACTGGCCAATTCACCACTGTTACAAAACAGAACAAAACAAAAAGCAATGGACCATAAAAATGAAAAATCCCCCATCTGCACACCAGGCAAATGCCTAGTATGCCCAATGGCCAGTCCAGCTATGGTGCACTGTAGTCAGTAGGCCAAGTGGGAAATATTTAATTATTTTATGTCAACAGTGTTGATTTATTGTTAATGAGGGTTCTTAGAAAATATGTGTGTGTGGTGTAGTTGACCATATTACCATGTAACCTGAGGTAATGGTATGGCTATAGGGCCAGTTAGCTGCAGTCTATAAAGGGCAGCCAGTTAACATCTGAGGCAGTTAGTGAAACCAAGTCTCACTTGGCTACATTGTTTTGTTTTGTTTTGACCATTTATGTTTTCGTATTTTTACTGTTGATGAATAAACAAGTGGTTGGCCTCCATCTCGTCTCATTATTTGAACCTAGGTGCTACTGGTCGTACTCACAATGACAAACATTTTTTCCACTGTGTTTGGACTGAGCCAGTTCCTTTTCTTTTTGACAGCTTCTCCAGCTTTCAAAAACACATGTTCACATATGGGTGAACATGTGTTCTGAGTGACCCAGGATCCCTGAGCAGTTATAGACTTATGTTACATCATATGTATTTTTGGTGTTGCTACCCCTCTTCTCTATGCTTGTACATATGTGTGTGTATGGCGGTGTGTCTGAACGCTCGTTTACAAGCACCTTCAGGCCTGGTGGGTGTGGCCCTGCTGGGGACTGGCCACACCCGAAACCACACACCTGCTCCTGATCAGGGCTCGTCGGGGGAGCTACTTAGGAGAATCTTGGAGCTGCCACCGATGCGGAATCACTGCATGAGACTTCACGTCAGTCTTGGCTCAGTCAAGGTCTGTGAGTGTATGCCTACCGGAATACAGTGTCTTGACCATTGACTGTAGAAAACATGGATGACGCGACAACACCCCAAAACGTCTCTATCGCCCCCTGGTGTCTGGCTGCAGTATAGGTCTTAAATACTTATACTTATAATACTAAGTGCAATAATCCTTTCTGTCATTGTTGTATTTTTACTCAGTTGTATATAGTATTTGTATTTGTATTCTATTTTTATCTTATTGTATATTTATTTTATTTTATTCTACTGTATATAGTATTTTATTTTATTCTATTCTGTACAGTTGTGTACTGTATTTATTCTTATTGTATTCTAATTTTTGCCTCATAACTTTTGCACTGTCCACTTCCTGCTGTGACAAAACAAATTTCCCACGTGTGGGACTAATAAAGGTTATCTTATCTTATCTTATCTTATCTTATCTTAAACCCCACCTCCTCCATGTTAGCGGATGGGACTGGGGTCAGACTAAAGTAAATTTATTCTCCTCAGAAATTTTTTTTCCAAAGATTCTTTCTTTTGTTTTCAATAGTTCTCATCATGCTGATTTATATCCAAGGGGTCTCCTTTCCCATAAGTTTGATTCTAATTCCTACCGCGGTGATGTTAAATTGGGGTGAAACGTCATCGTAACAGACTGGCAGCTGCAGTCACGGAGAAACTTGCGTATCTCTGCTCGGGAATAGCAAATAGAGCGTAGGCTCTGAGAGGAGGGCCAGCGTTTACGCTACGAAAACACGACCGAGTGTTTTAACCTGACAGCCTGAGGTGTTCTTCAGTAAACTGGACTACCCGACAGAAGGACCCGATGCACTTTTTCGGTAAGTTAAATGTGTTTGTAAGATACTCCGTAACTACCGTCCTTAGCTCGGTCCTGAGACCTAGCTAGCTAAAATGAGGACTCGGCTGTCAGGGTTCGTTTAGCTAACCCGTGCAGGTGAATGAATTTACACAGACTAAAGAAATCAAGAGAAACGCTCCGGGCTACTCAGTCACTAATTACTGTTACTGTACTTTTATTACAAGTATTATACTGTAAAAGCAACAGGCTTCATCCTGCTTCAGCTCCTGTGCAGAGCTGAATACTAAATATGTGCAAACAACAGCATGTTTTCAGTCTCTTGCCACATCTATAAAGACAGTAACTTTTTTTTTTTAAAAAGCTTGTACTTCAGCAACTCCTCATTAATCAGGAACTATGGATTAAAGTACTTTTCTACAATCAATGGTCTTGACGGCTGCCTCTGTTATTTTCCCCTCAGGAGGAGCGTGGAACATCGGAGGGCAGCAGGCACGGGGTGTGTGTAGAACACACGAGAGTGGAGAACACGGAGCACGGACTTTTTGAGAAGGCACAACACGGGAGTCTGGAGAAAACAGGGGGCTTTATTGTTGTTTGGTTCCACTGTAAATAAACGCACTGTTCGCACACACAGCACCGCGCCTGGGTCCTTCCCTAAACCCCCACGGTCTGCCAGCCAGACCGTGACACAAACATTCTTTTAATACAGTGAGTACTTTTGACTTCCTTAAATTTCTGAAACTAAAACCACAGTGGTCTTGCTGATTCTAGTTAACTAACCTCATTTTTTTCCTGTTTCGGCTAAGAACCGTCTTCTTCTCGTGAGAATGTGCTCTGTGGTAAAATGTGTCAGCGTACACTGAAAGCAGATGGCAGCTTTGTGGGTTTGGGTGTTTCCGTTTCAAACAAACTTTTGTATGAAGGCTTTTGTTTCTCATCAGAGATGTTAAGAATACGAAGTGTGGGAACCTGCTGTTTTTTTTATAAAATCTTATATATAAGAAGAAAAGTAAAAGTATTTTGATGTTGCTGTAGTATAATATTGTAGTTGTTTTAAAATTTAAAGTAAAATGTTATGGTCAACAAAGAATAATCCAGCCGTAATCTACTCAACAGAGAAATTGAAGATGTCAGTTATGAGCAAATTGTCATCAGCTGCTTGTCAATTTTGAATAGAGTAAGGCTAGCTGTCTTCATGCTGAACAAAGCCAACCATGACTTAGGTGCAAATTCCCTGCTGGCTGGGCCTCAGGATGTCAAGAATCAAGTGCACCCAAATGAGCGCATCAGTGGTCATGTGCTCATCATGTTGAGGGAGAGTGAGGCTGTGTCCCGATTTGGAGACCGCATTTTGAGTGGAATTACGTCACCGCCACACGACGATGGCTGTCCCAATTTGAAGTGTACTTCAAATGCATACTCCAAATGTGCCGTCGATTTTCCCAAATATCAAGCGTGGTCCGGTGCACACTTCGTGGTCCCATATATCCCACAATGCACAGCGTGATGCAGCCAGGTCAGTGCGTAATGATGGCATCAGCTGCGGACGAGGTTGAAACGGTGGTAGGGGACAGCAACTACTGCAAATGTGTGAAGGAGCGAAACAAATGCCAAGATGTATAAGTTAATGGAAAGTTAATAGTAAATGTCAAGGTGAATCATGTGACACCTGTCGGGCCCACGTGACCGTAATCGCACAGACCCGCAAAGCTGTGAATCCTGTACCAGACGGAGGGCAGTATGAATAAAAGTACCACCACTACAAGTGCAATCAACTGTACTCAGTGTTGGGGAGTAACGGAATGCATGTCTTATTTAAAATACAAAATATGAGTAACTGTATTCCGTTACAGTTACCGTTTAAAAAGGTGGTATTTAGAATACAGTTACTTTGTTGAAATAAATGGATTACACTGTGGTACTTTCCTGTTTCATTTTGTCGCGGGTCAGGACTGTTGTTCCAGGCGGCAGAGTTACGGTTGCCATGGTTACAGGGCGACGCTCTCTCTGCGTTTCCTGGGTGAGAGAGCGCCTTTTTGTTGTTGTTGTTGTGCTAAGCTAACAGGCAGATTGCTACAGGTATAGCTCTAAAGAATGTAGCATCATGGGCAGTGTAGTCCGTGTTGCAGGGAGAATGGACTGCCATACACGTTATGTGTCTGTGAGCAAGAGGAGGGAGAAAAAGGCGAGTGGAAAAGAACGAGCTGTCATCAAGCAGAAACGGGAGCTGGAAGCATGTAAATATAATAATAACCACTGCAGCCAAGAAGAGTGCCTGACGAGCCCAGTTGTAAGTAAGCTATTAAGACTCGACTGTACACCGTGTTCGTGTTTTCCTCCGAAAACAACAAGTTCCGTTGGAGCAGCCTTTCAACGCCTCTCTCTGTCTCTCGCAAGAAAAGTTGACCCACACAACAAAGTAAAGCTAGTTTTCGGCTACGAGCCGACAGGGACCCCGCCGTATTAGCCAGAGGTCCCTTTACTACAGTTCGGAGTCGCGGACCTTCAGTAATAGTAATAAATCACACAGCAATAGTACATTCAGGTAGTTGTAAACAGCATGATAATATATTAAGTAATCCAAAGTATTCAGAATACATTACTCTCATTAAGTAACGTAACAGAATACATTAGAAAATACATTTTGGGGCATGTATTCTGTAATCTGTAGTGGAATACATTTTAAAAGTAACCTTCCCAACACTGACTGTACTAATATGACCCTTCCTGAGCCGCAAACAGAAATGTCAACATATACCAGGCAGGAATGCCAGCCAACTGCCACTTGTGATGCCCTCAGAAGCGCAAGTATCCAGCGACGGGCGAGGGTGCAAGTGGGGAAGCCCACTGCCGCAACATGGCCCTAGTTTGGTGCCATGGATGAGGTGCTAGGACACCTGTCCTAATCTCCTCCATCCAGTAGGACACACCAGGACCCAGTGCAGCAGTTGGCAACCCACTCCCACACCAGAAGGGGTAGGAGGATGAGGAGCCGCCTGAGGCACGGGTGGCGAAAAAGAGGAGGGACGAGGAGGATGAGCTCTTTGCCCTAATAAAAGAGGACATGGCTCAGCAACACCAAATGGAGGAACGGAGAGCCGAGAGGATGGACAGGCTGATAGGTGTCCTCAAAAAGCTAGTGGAGCAGAAAAAGGACTGAGCCATGTCCACAGACAGCCACTGTACATAGTTGCACTTTATTTATGCTGGCACCCCAACCTTTGTTTTGTACAAACATGATTATTTCAGTTGTGTAAATAAAACAGCCAGAACATCCCAACTGTGAGTGCATGTCTGTCACAAACTACATAACACAATTTCGGGGGGGGCCTGACCTATTGCACATGCCAAATTGTGAAAATATAAACAGTGCAACGTAAAACACAACATGATTGTGGGAAATGCACTGCCCACTGTGGTCCAGGATAAACCTGAGTGTCCCAGCATGCACATACATCATCAACCAGGCCTGACATTTGCCTGAGCAGGGAGTCTTGTGCAGTGCTGCTTGGTCCGCTGGACCAGGACCAGAGAGATGAGGGAGGTGCCACAGGTAAGACCCCCGGTTCGCATAACCATGTACTGAGTGGAGCATCCCACATAGGCGTCCCCAGATGTTGCTCAGGCATGCTGATTCCCACTGTCCACCACATCATCCACCACTTGGGTCTGCAGGGCTGGTGAAACTGACAGCTGCCATGTCCCTGGATTGTAATCATGGCGGTGGGAAAACGACATGGTAACAACAAGCATGTTAATACAGATCTGTCACGTGAAATCCCAGCACTGTGCAGATGCACCATTAAGGGATACTTGCCTGATGACAATAATCGTGGTCTGGGGGTACCTCCTCCAGGGCAGACACCTCAGCAGATAGCTGGTCCCGCCAGTGTGCACCACTGACTACCTCCACACCATTCTCCCCATCATCTTGGGCATCATCCTCGGGCCCCTCATCTGGGGCCACAATGTCACCAGCACTGATGCAGATGCTGTGCAGCACGGCACGTGCTGTTATGACCTGCGACAGATGTTTAATCTTGTGAGTACAGTGTACATGCCAGATTATACAGTACAGTTGCCATTATGATTCGACAAACAACAATGATGCTCGTATTAGCGTGATGTACATGTGGCACGAAGGTGTGGTGCACCTCCAGCGCTTGCAGGAAGATGACACGGAACCTCATCTTCATCATTCCAAAGGCATGACGGAGTGTGCCCTGGAGTGATGTGCGTCAAAGTGCTGGGCTCCCGCACCGTGGACTGGCCTCTTTTAGGTGGTGATGAGGGGGAGTGGATGTTGGAGACATGAGTACCCTCCATCTGCAAGGATGAAATGCCCTGGGGGATGGTAACGAGCCTGTCGGTACAGTGGGCTGTTGCGGAGGACACTGGAGTCATGCCCTGACCCCGGCCAGCCCACATGTGTATCGACAAAGCGGCCCTGATGGTCACATACCGCCTGCAGGATCATGGAGGGGAACAACTTCCTGTTGCTGTAGCACTGACCGACAGGGCCGCTGGGGGCTTGATGCAGACATGGCAGCAGTCGATTGCACCAGCACCCTTCACAAAGGCCCTGTGGCCTACCAGCTGTGCAAACCCATTGGACATGGCAACTCGTTCTTTTCCACATGGCATCCGTGGGAGGTGGATGACCTGGTGGCGCGTGGCCACCACCTCCTCTGTGACCCTGTGCACGATGCAGTGGACAGTGGAACGGAAAGTGAAAGTAAATACAGGACATGACAGACATTCTTTTATTCTACTTATTATTCTGACTGTTGATGTTCCTTTTTTCGCAGGTAGACACTGTGCTTGTGGTGACATTATTTGGGTTTTTGGTTAATTGCACGTGTGTGGCATGTCCTGGGCTGTGCTGCTGCAGTGTGCTGGCTGCGGGCGGGTGCACTCCTATTTGGAGTGTGTGCTTCCTGTTAGTGGTTTTAAAACAAACAGTTTACTATGCAATATTTATTAGTGAGGAAATTTTATGATTGGACTCTTATCATGATACTACTAGAATTCACTGAGCTCCAATTCTTTCACATATGTTTGTAGAAGCAGTCTGGATGCCTAGGTGCTTGATTTTATACACCCATGGCCATGGAAGTAATCAGAATACCTGAATTTCAATGACTTGCATGAGTGCTTGCTTTCTATCCTAGCACAGTGCAGGTAAATGGTGAGGACATCACAGTGGAGAGCAAGTCAGGATAGGGGACTGGGAGGGGCTTAAAGTTAAGCAGCTGAATGTTTCAGTACCATTACTGAGAAAAAACAATGGAGGAAACAACTCTGCTGCCACTGCTCTGTAAGCAAAATATGTTTCTTTAACTGTGATGACTTATAATTACCTTAAAAATCTTACCAGAGAAGTCTACTGCAGATCTGTTGTCTTTTCTAGTTTTCAGTGTACGGAGCTGATCTGGAGTTTTCAGCTCCAAGAATGTTTCTTAGAATGTTTGTGATATTCTCACATTACACTTTCTCCAAACTATGAAATCATTTTAAAACACAAATTTTGAAAAAGTTGATATTATGGTAACAAACCAAATAACCGTATATTCAACAACGTTTGCTATATATGAAATATGTCTTTGCGATAGCTATAGCTGTTCTGTGGGAACATTATTAGAATTTAAAAATCTTCTCATCCCTATGACTGGTTACAGCAGCAACTTTTTAAGTTTACTTCTAACACTTTTACTGTAACAATGATGAGCTGAGTCTGGATTAGACTAAAGAAACAAGAGCTGTATATATTTTGAGAACTATGAAAAGAACATGTTCTGCAGGGCTGAAGCTTCCTGAGCATCAAATAAATGCGCAGTGTGAAAACAAACTAACTTAGGTGTCACTTCCTCTAGTTCTCGCCTCACTGCTGAGCTGCAATGCACATCAAGGTTAGTAATTTTTCTCTTTCAAACTTTAACCCTCTAAAGCACATGTGTCAAACTCAAGGCCCGTGGGCCACATCCAGCCATTTATTTCTGACCAGCGAGATCGTTTTATATAGATTTATTATTATTGTTATGCAGAAGCTGTTTTCAGTGATAAGGATCAACAAAACAGCACACAGGAGTCGTCTCACTGATAAACACCTGCAGTCCACCCTGAGAATCTCTACAACACAAGACCTCACACCAAACTTAAACCAGCTTGTTGCCAAAAAAAGATGCATCCAGCTCTGACAAAATGGCATAAGAGCAAAGAAAATTGAATGTTATGATTTTCTGTTATTTTAACTTTTGCTGAAAAGCTGAAATTTTATTTATATATCCATTTTTTTTTTTTTGCATCATGTTCATATTTTGAATATTTATCATTTTGACAGGTCATACTTTAGCGGCCAGGAAAATGGCCCCCAGGGATTTGTTCATGTCAGAGGTTAGAAAATTTGGATGGATCTGCTCTCATTTCAAGAAATCTGGCCGAATTTAATAAACCCCCAAATACATGACTGTTCAGTGCCAGCATCAGGAAGTAGAGTCTCTTGTTATTCCCCCCAATACCTTAAAACTGTGTTTGTTCCCTGACCATCAAAAACAAAACAAATCCATAAAAAACTCTTAGCATATGAATTGAGCTCAACTTTATTTACTGTGCCTTACAGAAACCTGATTATAGCAGGATCATTGTGTCAATTTAAATGAATCAGCTACCCTTATCTAGGGCCAGATAAACAGGGGCAGCAGCCTAAATAGAGAAGCTCAGACCTGCCACCTCTTCCAGACTTCCGGGAGACCACCAAGGGATTCTCAGGCCAGCCAAGAGATACAATCTCTCCAGCCTGTCCTGGAAACATGTGACCTAGGAGACACCCAGGAGGCATCCTTGTCAGAAGCTCGAACCACCTCAACTGTCTCCCTTTCGATGTGGAGCAGCCGCGGCTCTACTCTGAGCCCCTCCCAGATGGCCAAACTCCTCACCCTATCTCTAAAGCAGCGTTCATTTGGTCACCACCCAAAGTTTGTGATCATAGGTGAATTAAGAGATTCACGTAGCTCTCTATCAATCTCTGAATCACTGCCACTGCAGCACCAATCCATCTGTCACTCTCCTGCTACCTTCTCCCCTCACTTGTTAAAAAGACCCCAAGATAAACTCCTCCACTTGGGGCAGGAGCACATCCTTGATCCAGAGTGAGCACTCCATCCTTTTCCGGCTGAGGACCATGGCTTTTGGAGGTGCTGATTTTTATTCCCACCATTTCACACACAGCTGCAAAATGCTCCAGTGTGAGCTGGAAATCGTCACCTGATGAAGCCAACAGAACCACATGATTCTTGTGGTTCTGTTGGCTACGGAGCAGTTTATGTCTGACAATATTTTCACGGACTGGCCTTTAAGGTGTCGTGGATAAATATAACAAAATAAATCCAGTACCGGCACCAAAAAAAAAAAGATAATTTTGCCATGGTCCACAGCTCAGTGTCTGAGGAGCGGTTGGGATGCCCACACCTGCGGGTGTGGCTGTCGTCTTCACACCTTCATCCCATTTCAGGCGATCACCAGGGGGACTATTTAACCCCTCACTGCCGGCTGCTCCACGCTAGTTCGCCCCTTGCGAAGGTTGATGAGGAATTTCTGCTTTCTATGAACTGTGTTAATCCTGTTACTGTGTTTCCTGCTACTGTGTTACTGAGCTTTCACCTGCATGTCCTCCTGCCTGCCTGGAGTTCAGATAAACCACCTGTCATCATCCTCTCCGTCTCCCTGGAATCCTCTCCCGCGGACATTCACCCCTGCCTCCATTTCCAACGGTCCGGCCCGATCGTAAGATAAATAGCTCTACCCTGTTGTATGCTGTTATCTCCCTGCTCCCCAGTAACTCGCTCCCTTTTCTGTTGCAGCCTCCCACGGTTCTGATCATGGCGTTCCCAAATCATTTATCTCCAGGTCACTTCTGTTCTAACATTGAAACAGCATGTTCCCTTTGGTTATTCCGGGTCGCCTTTAGTTGAGAAATAAAGTTTATTCTGTGCGCATTTCCTGCGTATTGTGTTTGCTTCTGGGTCAAGCTTGCATGTTAGAACTACAGTTCTTGACAAATTTATTCATAACATACGAGAAAAGACCCAGGGAAACTATGTTAACGATGAAAGACAAGAAATAATAACGATAAAACGATAAACACCAATAAAAAACCCCGAAAACCATAAATTTCACACCCGAACCTCAACTCTCGCAGCCCTGTACCAAACAACTCATGGACCGGTTCTGGTCCATGGCCTGGGGGTTGGGGACCACTGGTCTAAATGACCAAGGCATGCACTGTGGTCTCATAAGGAAACTCAGCTTTTTGATATGAAGTTTTTCTGTTCCCAGATACAAATATTTTTGTTCCAAATAACTATTTGGTAATATCTTATGTCCCCCTTACCGAACAGCTCATCTCACTGTGAGTCCCAGCAGCTCTCAATTCTTTAAAGGAAGCCTTGTAACTTTGCACTGTGAGGAGGATGACGGCTCTGCTCGCAGCTCGTTCAGTCTGTGGAGAAACACAAGCAAAAAACTGATGATTCAGTGTGGAGCTGACTTTGGAATATGGTCTGTTTCTTCATGTACCATGAGCTACATCTACACGTGGGACAGTGGAGTTTACTGGTGTGAGTCCAGAGAGGGTCCCATCAGTAACATGGTTAACCTGACAGTCACTGGTAAGCTGAGTGTGTGGAGTTAGTGTTGATGAAGCTGTGTGTAAATGGATGAAATGCTGTAGTTTGTCTCTGTGTTGAGGTGGATCAGTGATCCTGCAGAGTCCTGTCCTCCCTGTGATGGAGGGAGATGACGTCACTCTGCTCTGTAAAACAAAGACCACTCCCTCCAACCTCCCAGCTGCTTTCTATAAAGATGGCTCCCTCATCAGGAAGCAGCCTACAGGTCACATGACCATCCAGCATGTTTCCAGGTCTGATGAAGGCCTCTACAAGTGTGACATCAGCGGTCATGGAGAGTCTCCATCCAGCTGGATCACTGTCACAGGTGAGGAGCTTCACTCTGATTTTTTTCCACTCACTTCATCCACATTTTCACCTGAACAGGTGGGATTCTGTCTGCAGATATACCTGCAATTACAGCCCTTCCTACTCCAGAAACTCCAGGAACTTCTCAAACTTCCCTTCATTTTGACTTTACACTCATTCGCTATCTGGTGGTCTTCTGTCCATACTTCATCTCCACTCTCATCATGGTATCTTTATATCGATGTAGAGGTAAAGCATTAAAATAATATAGATGCTAATATACATCTAAATAATAAATACATAATACATAATTAAAAAAATTAAATACATATATATTTTCTATCTGAATCTGCAGGAAATGACCTGTCCATCTCTGAACCAATGAGCATAGGGATTGAATGAAGAGGATGATATTCTCACAAAAGAGCATCTAGAGATCCATCCCATCAAGGAGCGGCGAGTGCTTTTTCAAAGCACATAGATATGCTGTGAAAACAACCAGAAAAGGCTGCTGCATATAAGCAAATTATATGCAGGGAGTCTGACCCAATAATAATAATAATTTGCCTCATCCCATGAGCCAAGATGTGAAAAAAATGGGTCATGGGTCATTATCAGAGATTTCAGGTGAAACCACGATGAGACCTTCCCTTATTATTGGAACTACTGAGATCATCTGATGCAAGGTGTGAGTGGCCATTGAGGCGCCTGGGAAGGGATCTCAAAACTGCGTTATCGATGGCAGACAGTTGGTGTCGTAGAGATGCTTGTCTCCTCTGGATCTCAGGGAAAGCCAGGTCCAATCCTTTCCCCTCACTCGCCTTCCAAGATGCTCACCAGGCCACTCTCCCCTCCCTCCAGAGCCATATGCGCTCCAACTGTCAAGTAAGACACAAATCCAGTAACCCTCACTTCACCAGTCTTCGCTCCCCTCACTTCCTTCCTAACCACACTCTCCCTCTGTTTACAGTTTCACCACGTCAGAGACTTCCTGCCAAGCTTTCTTCCCTCGTGTCGATCTTTACTCTTGTGGTCAATAAGGCTTACGTGAAATCTTATCACTGCCTCCTGTGGTTGAATCTTCACTTGAGTCCACATTTTACGTACTGGCCTCCGAGCCCTTTTCACAATCAGCAGCTGGAATTGCGCCATGGAGGGATACTCTTTGAGAAGAAATCTCCTGACAACTAACTTTTCAATTTCATAACTTCCAAGAGGAGTGAAATGAATGGGCATTAATATACATGCTAACTACTCACTTATGTGTGTTGGCCCTACAAGAAAAGACGTTTAAGTTTTTCAATTTCATCTCCAGATTTTAAGCATCGACAAAATGTTAATACAACATCCATCACTTGGTATGTATAATTTGTGTTGTTGTAAATAAAATTTGGGGGTAAGCATACCAGATTGGGGTGTTCATGGCAAAAAAAGATATAACTAATATTGAGTATATTAGCTATTCTCTATTTTTAAATGTTTTTCATGAAAGATAAAACAAAAACTAGGCTAATCCATACATAACAAGATAAACAAGCATAAAATTCTTAAAAATCTAAAACAGACATGCACATTGATTACCAAACACAAATATTCAATATCCACACAACATTTTTGAGTAGTTAGATCTTGAAGGCTTCCTGGGCTTCTGTCTCTTGCAGAGCAGACACATCCTTCTCACGGTACTTTAGTGCAGACAGGTGAGAAGAGGTCAAGGGGGATCAGAGCAGAGGGGGGTGAGGGCTGCAGGAAGTCTTGTGTAGATGTGAGGTGAACAGATTGGAGGTGTGAACAGACTGACTTTCAAATCTGCAGTAGAAGGTGTGAAGCCAGTTGAGGATTTTCCTCAGGGTGGAGGGATGGACTCCTCTAGCTGGTGGTGTGGTGCAGGCCTCTCAAAATTGATGCAAGCTGTTTGGTTGAGAAGCTGTTTTTTTAGCTTCTCACTGCAATTCATTTCTTCAATGATTGTCTACTTTTAAGATTAGGCTTAAAACTTTCCTTTTTGCTAAAGCATATAGTTAGGGCTGGATCAGGTGACTCTGAATCCTCCCTTAGTTATGCTGCAATAGACGCAGGCTGCCGGGGGATTCCCATGATGCATTGAGTTTTTCCTTTCCAGTCACCTTTCTCACTCACTATGTATTAATAGACCTCTCTGCATTGAATCATATCTGTTATTAACCTCTGTCTCTCTTCCACAGCATGTCTTTATCCTGTCTTCCTTCTCTCACCCCAACCGGTCGCAGCAGATGGCCCCGCCCCTCCCTGAGCCTGGTTCTGCTGGAGGTTTCTTCCTGTTAAAAGGGAGTTTTTCCTTCCCACTATCGCCAAAGTGCTTGCTCATAGGGGGTCATATGATTGTTGGGTTTTTCTCTGTATCTATGAAGCGCCTTGAGGCGACTTTTGTTGTGATTTGGCGCTATATAAATAAAATTGAATTGAATTGAATGTTTGAACTATAAGCACTAGAATATTGGGTCCTGGTTATTAAATTGTATTTGACTGTTTATTTGTTTTTGAATTATTTTGTTTATTGCTCTTATAAGTTGTTTTGATGATCTTTCAGTGACATATTTTTTATTTTGTGCTGTACTGGCAGGCGTGTGACACACACAGATCAGACCCGTATTTCTGTGTTGCAGATGTGTAGTAAAGAGCCAAAGACCCAGTGCTTTCTCCTGCCTCTTACTTTCACACCAGAACACAACGGAATGAAAGGCATAACACATGAACAGGTTACAAAAAGCACAGACCTGGAGAAGAAAGTGTTTAGGAAGCATTTAATGGTGAAGATTAGTGTTGTGTGAACTCTGCAGCTTCTAACCGTGGCTCAGGGGTGACCGTGTAAGCGTATCTGTAACCAGAAGGTCGCCAGTTCGATCCCCGGGCTCTCTGTCCTGGTCGTTGTGTCGTTGTGTCCTACCGCCTACTGGTGTTGGCCAGAGGGGCTGATGGTGCGATATGGCAGCCTCGCTTCTGTCAGTCTGCCCCAGGGCAGCTGTGGCTACAACTGTAGCTGCCTCCACCAGTGTGTGAATGCGAGAGTGACTGAATAGTGACATTGCAAAGCGCTTTGGGTGCCTATAAAGCGCTATATAAATCCAATCCATTATTATTATTATTATTAATAAAAAAGGGGGACATTTCTCTGTGTATTTAGCAGGTGGAACTATGTTGGTTGGCCCCAGACTTTCCAGAATTGTGTGATATTCGGGAGCACTTGTGGGCAACCAGTAAATATGATGTGGGGAAAATGAACAAAGGTAGTGACTCTTAAGTCTGATTTCAGACCATGTAAGCGTCAGTTATTAATTAAAGCCAGAATCAGTGACTGCAGTGTAACACACCCAAAGAAAGATTCTAGGTCTGACCAACCGTCTCAGTCGTGGGCAAAAAGATGACAGTCAATAAAATTCTAAAAGATAATTTATTGAGAAAAAAAAATCAAGAGATAAAAGATAAATCAGTCCAGTGTCCCATTTATGAATCAAATAAAAACACACAGTCCCAAGGCCAGAGCCAGCTATGCCACACTGCCAGTTGCACTCCACGTGTTGCCTTTAACAGGGTTAGAAGTTGTCCTCTGAGACCCACCACCCTGCAAGCACATAGCCAGTGGTCACTCTAGCCTCTGCAACTCTGCCTCCAATAGGCTGTGGCATATAATAGGCCGTGGCCTGCACAGAGAGACAAAACAACACTTTCACTATAGAATTCATAGCGCAAAACCCATCCATCCCAAACATATCTGGTTTCATCACATTCCATTCCATATTGCTAACGTTTGTTTCTCTCTAAGAGTGCTTGTGAAGGATTCAACACAGACAGACAAGTGATGTTAGAGTAGAAGTGCAGTGATTGTGTGACATTTGTAGTGTTGGGCTCCTTATCTGATTACTGTTGAGCTCATAGTGATGCAAAGTGTGAGTGACATTGCTTAAGGAAAGTCACCGGTCACAGTAATGTTGCTGTGTGGTCGGCTGCAATGTTCAATCACACGACCGGCAACAGAGTATAAGCTTGAAAATGGTTTATCTTTTCATTCTTTCCCAACCTGGAAGCAACATGAGGCAGCTCGTGTATCGATGTTAGCAAACGAAGGCGTCTAGTCTGGATAGCAGCTGTGAGACGAGCTGATATCCAGTTCTCTTCCATCTCCAAATATCTGTCGGTGCTCCAGACATTTTCGTTTCGGTAAGTTCTAAATATGTTCATATCACTCTTTATAGCCTATTAGTTTTATTTTCGATGCGCTCTGAGCTCATAGCAAATTAGAACAAACATCCTACTGAGTGATTTTGCAGAACTACCTTCTATTTATAGAGTTGCTAATAATTTGGCATTATTTTAGCAAACCAGCCTATGAAATGGATGAAACATCGTGACTGGGTTGCAGCGCTACACAAGGGACCTGCTTCAAACATACCACCATCAGATTACTTCTTCCATGTGAGGGTGAAGAGGTGACCCTCCTGGATAAGATGGTGAAGGTTTGCTGCGTTTGATTTCTGAACGAAATCGGTCTCTATACAGTCCATTCTCTTTTGAGCTGCTTTTAAGCATCTTGTAATCTTCGTTCCAACACAGTGTGTTTGTTTTGATTCGTAGACCCCGAAAATGGTGCCACGCTCCCACAATGCTTTGCGGCGTGACGTCAACGCCAAAGCGCTAAGCGCTAATTTTGAAACTACACCCCGCGTGGTTACGTTGCGCAAATGAGTCATGTGACCAAACCGAGTAACAAATCACGGCAGAGTCGGGAAGAAGGGGCGGAGAAATTGTGTGTGTGTGCAGGAGAGGTGTCGAGCAGAGAGAGAGTTACTTTTTCATGAAACTGGAGTAAAGTAGTAAACTTACAGGAATATATACCACTACCAACGTTGGGATCAATTTCTGCATCGATCTGCACACCCTTGTTTCCTGGATCGTAGCTCAGATCAGCGTGAACCACGTGGGTCTCTGCTCCCTGATCTGTTTGTTGAGACTTCCAGCTTCATCACGGAGTTTCTCTCGGTTTGTGGGCTCATCTAAAGGTAAGCTTTTAGCGCTGTTGAGAATAATAGATTGCTTGGTATACATTGGAGTTAGACAGACTTAGAACTTGTGATTGCGTGCAACATTACAATACGACGGGTTTTAGGGGGTAAGAATACATACAGAAAAACGGTCTTTGAATATGAACAAAAGGATTGGGTGCAGGGCAGGAGAACAACCAGCCCCCACCCCCAGGACAGAAAGCCACAGGTACAAGCGTGGGGGAGGGCAATCAGCCTTTAGAATAGGACTTAATAGGACCGTCTCCAGATGCATCCAGGGCTGGACTGGGACAAAAAAATCGGCCCGTGTTCCAGATTAACTGGCGTTGGTCGAACAGATGTGTGGTAGACTTGCGTTTCAGGAGCTGCTACCGACAAACCAGCAAAAAAACACCAAATGTGTCATCTGTGACAGTTGTGAGGTTAACTCAAACACACTCCGTCAGTCTTGATGCTGTTGAACAACAAAATGTTTAAAAATGTGGCGAGTTTACCTGGTGATATCCTCAT